>NW_015094507.1:565923-601525 GCF_001431845.1 Calidris pugnax
TTATGCTAATTTGGCGTCGCCGTGACAATAAGAATATCGCATTGTTACGTGCGTGGCGGCGGCAAATGCGAGAAGACGTTTTGTCGTGGTGGCTGCCCGGCCTGACAGGCCCTGGATGAAGATTAATGGCCCTCACCTGAGTGACAGAGCGGGGGATTGTGGGGCAGAGAGGGTCATTCATCATACTCTGACAGGTGTCATTCACTCCGACAGCCGCCCCGCCATCGCCCGGCTAGCGGTTCCATTTTTCTGCCAGTTAAGCAAGGAGTTTAATAACATCCCCAGAATTAAAACTCATTCTTTGTAGCAGGTCTGACAGCTGAAAATAAGAAAATCAATTCTTCACATGTTATAGCCCAGTTAACTGACTAGGGCTTTGACTTTAATTTAGTCTTTGGGCTGAATTTCAAGTAGGGCGCTTTTGTAAGACATCATCTATTAAAATTTACCAATAGCACTAACTTCACTGTTATTATTGTGGCTGGATTAAAATGCAGCCTTTAATAGTGGATGTCATCTTCATTTGGTGCAAGCTCAAGCGCGTACGGCTCTGGTGGGGGATGTTCCACTTCATCCTCATTAGTGATGTTTATAGCTTCTCTCTTCATTAATATTGATCCCTTAAACTACAGAGAAAAACAAGACAGACACTAATTTGAACCATTTTGTATCGTTAAACTGTTTGGATTTCTTGGTTTCAGTCATTCTGGCGAGCTGAATAAAATATTTCAGAAATAAAAGAAAAAAGAAGGGACAACACAAACTTCTGGCAGCCTCTTGGTAGGAAGAGCCAGGTCAGTCTGGTAGCCCTGTGCTGCTGAGGGCTGTGTGTATCCGCGTGGGGCTGGCTAATCCTGGGGAAGGCTTGGAAGTAGCCCCTGAGAAAACACCTCTAAAATAACGACTTTAATATGTGTTTAATATCTCAGCCAGTGAAGCCAGGATACAAATGTTTGTTGCCTGTGTCAATTAACTCATTAAAACTGTTGTAGCCCAGAGGCAGGCTGGAAACTCCTCTCTGGAAAGAGGAGTGAAGAAGACAGATTGATGTCTGTGTGTCTGATTTAGGAGGTTTGTGCATCATCACTGCGATGCCCCTATGAAAAGTGCAACCAGGATCCACAGAAGTGTGAGACCAAGTATTTCCAGTGGACCTGGAAGCCTTAGTGCTGTTGTAGAAGGCCACAGTAAGGCCATATCTGCAGCAATATGTGCATTTCAGGTCAATGGAATGGAGAAAGATTAATTGCACCTGGAATAAGCGCCAAGAAAGGGCTACTCGGGTGATCAGGAAAATGCAGATCTGTCTTACAAGGAGAGAACAAAGGAGCCCAGCTTGTTTGGACTAGCAAAAGGAGGGCTGAGGGCTGTGGCTGCTCTCTACAAATACTTCAGGGGAGGTAAAGACAGGGAGTTGAGGAGAACAGAGCCTTGATGTGATAGCCCAGGGCATTGCTTCCAGTCCTGTGTTCTTATAAAGCAACCATAATTTGTCTCCATGTAGATAATAAATCAAGAACTGTGAGAGAAATTGTACGCGTACCTCTGCATCTCACCGAAGCTGTTCGGGTTCAGGGGAAGGAAAGGTTTTGTTTAGGGGCGGTGGGGGAGGACAGGAATTATCACACTTTAGGAAATGTATTTCTGTCTCTGTTGCAAAGTGGAGAGGGAGTGTAGGACAGCCAGGCACTTCACAGACACTTCATTTAAGTGTCTGGAATTATATGGGAGAAGTTTGTACACCTCAGTTAAATGTGAGTACGGAGTTCAGCCCTAATTTTGCTTTATGGAGAGCACATTATGATATACTTTAAGATCCTATAATTTTTTCCCTCTGCTCAATGTGAGAGGTTCAGTTTTATCCTGTGGATATTACACTGCTTTGAAAGGAAAAAAATTGCCTCTCTGTGTCTGTTGTTAGTGATGTGTCGTGTTAGCATCATGAATGAATTCAATTTAAACAAACAATGTAGAGGCAAACTGTTTACATACATGTAGAAAAGCAATTTGACTATACAAAATAATAGACAAGGACACTTTGTAAAGTCTCTATATGGTCTTAGGTAGTTGTGTTTTACGTGGTGGCTCTTTCCAGCTCAAAGGAGAGGGGAGAAGTGAACACCATCCTGATTTGTGTTTTATTTTAGTGTCTGGTCACAACGCAGGTGTTGTACAGCTTGTTGCATACCAAATAGCCAGTGCTTGCTTACAGGAGGAAAATGCTTTCAAAACTTTATTTCTAAATTAGCATTATTCTTTCCTGAAATCATTAACAAATGAAGTCCTCCTTGTTCCCACAAGTTACTGCATTATTTTTTTTTCTTTTTGCACTTGAAGCACTAAGTAATAAAATATCATTGGGCAGCCTGTGTCTTCACAAGAGAAGTGTTGTATGAATAATGCTGTGTGTGCATATTGGGGGGGAAGAAATGTGTCTGACCAAGAGTCAAATCGACCTGTTTGATTCGTGAAAATGAAATAGCCCCTTGGGCTCTGTTTGGTTCCAGTTTCAAACTGGCCTGGAAGAAAAGGTTGAGCAATGGAGTTGTACTAACATGCTAACTTGGTCATAAGTTTGCTGTTTTTTTGTTTTGTTTGTTAACTGTGCATCCAAAGTCATATTTATTCTGAGTACTTTTATGTTTCACTGCATACTGTACGAGTAAAGAGAAACTGGAGAAAAGGGATAGGTGTTTTCTAGCAGACTCTGTGATCCTTCTAGTCTTCAGTATTGCTCATAGAAACGAGAGCTGTTTTAAAAGCATGTGAGTCACTGACTATTTGGAAAGCAAGTCTTTTCATTAAAGTCAGTGTTTTTAAAAGACCATTCTAAATATAGTAATATCTTACGAACCTAAAGAAAAATACCCAATCATAATTTTTATCTCATTTAATAAGAGAAATATGATTAAAATACTCCTGTTACCTCACTAATGTAAATGCCTCTATGTTAAATTATTTCATTTTTTCCTTTCTCAATTTGGCTGGAGGAGGTCTGCACTCCAGACAGTAGATTCAATGAGACCTACTTGTGCAAAAAAAATAGCAACCTGGCGGTCAGAGATACCTGCTTTTGGATATAAATTAACACAGTTTGGGTTTTGTTTGTTTTTTCTTTTTTTGTAAGCTGCAACTAAGCTTATCCCCTGTTTTTCCTTATCTTTATTTTAAGTCATCAATGTTCTAATGTGATGACAAACAGTTGCTCTGGAATTTCAATATATTAATATATTAGTACAATTGATGTGCTCGGAGGCAGCCGGTGACTTGTCAGGATGACACTGCAGAATCTTCAAGGAGTTTAACCCTGAACTGAAAGTGACCCTTTTGGTTTTGTGCTTTCTGAGGGTGAGTTTCCATAGAAGAAATGCTCAAAAAGCAGATTGCGCTTGCCAGACTCAGGCAATCACAAGTAAGATATTTTTCTATTATCATCTGCGTGTAATTAAGTTTATATACTAATCAGTTACTCCAAGAATGTTAATAACTAAAGGGCACTGGAAAGTTTTGGATACTTCATGCAAGCAGCTGCTGAAGACAAGATGTGATTAACAAGGGAGAGGTGGGAAGAGCTATACCGAAGGCCACTGAGTGAGCGGGTGCCTACTATTAGTCCAACAGGTTTCGTCAAAATCTGACTGTTCTGCTTAATTTAACAGCAGAAAGTAACAATGTATGGAACTTGCTATGCGACATCATCAAATAGGACAGGATGTCTAATTCCAGTTTAGTAAGTGCTGACACTGGTGAATTGTGAGGCAGAGATGAAATTAGCACCCTGTTCTGCGTTCCCTCAGACAAGCTGGCCTAGTTATCTTAAGACGTAAGAATGTATTAACCAGTGCAAATAAAAATAGCAGAAGGAGTGCTGAAGGAGCTTCTACTTAGCTGACTGTACTTCCTGTTCTAATTATTTTCACTGAGCCACTTCTTAAAGCTCTTGCCGATAGTTCGTTCTCTTTTTTTCTCCCCACCATGAATCCTGGCACCTGTACATCGTTCTAGGTAACAACATCTGTATGGAAATCTTCAGCGATGGTTTGGGTTTGAGTAGATTCTTACTAGGTTACTTAAAGCAAATGAAATTTGTTTTCTAGAGTATGGCCAGGTGCCTGGCTTGAGATGGAGGTTTCACTGGCATTATGGAGCCTTGATGACTAGAGTAAATGAAACTTTTTAGGCATTTAAAGTGAATTTCCCCAGTCTTCTACAAGGTCACAAACCTATCCAGAAGGAAACTCGTACTACCCACACCTAGAGGCTGCAGTGGAAAATCTTGACTATTTTAGACTCTTTGACTGTATCTTGTACTATGTCCACTATGAAGGAAGAATCCCCTGATCCTTCTAAAATCAACAAAGTCACCTAACTTAGCTGAACGGGCTGATTTTTAATTTTATCATTAGATATTGATTGTTGTGTCAACTGTTAAGGGGTTATAAAAAGCCTCTCAGTTTTTATGTAGGACGTGCTTTTTTTCCAAGGTAGCTTCAGATGCATAGTCACTGGTGAAAGTGTAAAGGGAAGTTTAATTGCAAGTTCGACATTAAGTGTAGATACTAGAGCAGTGAGAGCATGACTTAGGGGGGGTTATGCAGGCAATGTGATTGCAGCAGGCTCAATTACAGTAGGAGTTAATTTGATAGGGATCATAGACCTACACTGTAGCCAATTAGTAGGATGGAACTGGAGTACGCACAACAAAAGGGCTTGATAATAAGCAAAGTGCTTAGGAACAGAAGCCAAATGAAAATGAAATAAAAGGCTGTGATCCAAAAATCTATGGTCTTGAGAACATGGGACAGCCTCCAAATGGATGATTATGGCATTTATCACAAGGTACATTGGGTCAAAATACCCATTAAGGTTGCTACAGAAATTTCATAAACAGGAAACTACATAAAGGCAAAGGTGATTTGGAAAAGAAGGAAAACGCTAATCTAATTTGGTGTCAGTTCTCTTGGATCTGTAAAGGTAACATGCAGGCTCATATTCATTCTGCCGAAGTTTTAGACCCTAACTGCTCCTCTGAGTTAGGATCCTGTTTGCCTTAGGTTTGGTGGTGGTGCAGGAGCAGAGAGAGGTGTTGCCAGAGGCTGGCACAACCTGGAGCGGCGAGGGAGCCGCTAGACTTTGGAGGGAGGGAGCTCAAGGTAGGTTTCAGCTGAAGTGCATCAGATGAAATCTTAAATTTGGGGCCGTAGGCAAGGCAGCTTAGGGTGCTGGGGATCTCTCCTGGCTGTAGGAGAACAACTGGAGGAGTGGGTACTGAACCCCAAACGTAGGCAGTGCGTGGTGGGGTCATCTTGCAGGGAGGTGCACCTTCAAGGTGTAATGGTGCAAAATAAGCTGCCTGCTTTAAGGTGTAATGCTACAACACGACTTCTGCAAGCTGCAGAAAATGTTACCAGAATCTAAAAGAGTTATGATAACAAGGAAGGAGTCACAATAAAGGATGTAAACCACGTCTGTAATACGGGCAGTTGGTTGATCCTTGTGGAACCTGGCCTAGTGTCACAGGGACACAGATGATGCACCAGGGAGGCCTCTAGGAAAGCTAATACTCTGTAAAAGAGTGATGCTCCAAAAGCCTTGCTGCAGAAGGAATGAAAATAACATTAAAAAGGGAAATAGCACGAGACAGACCCTGCCATGTTGGGATTAACGATTCTGAGGGTGTCCGAAAGAGCTGGATCAGAGGAAGTGCTGTTGAGATCATGCTGAGGACCCCCGTGTGCTACACATTGGAACTGTGCTAATAGATTCCTTTTAAGGCCTGAAAAGACCGTTATGATTATCGCTTTTGTAATATAAACCAGAGAGCCTTATCTTTTAATTTTGCATTAAGCTGCTAATGTCTATTATGTAGGCGTACCAGATGCTTCCACTAAGAAGGTTTCTTTCTAAAAATTTCGATTTGTGAAGAATCTACCATCTTTTCCTTGCTTAAAATCTTCCCTTTGTTAGTTATCAATTTTGTCTTTGTGGCTACCAACTGCTTCATCGTGTTATGCATATTTCCTGCTGATTTAGAGATGAATACACTGATATCTTTCTTTAATATTCAGAAGTGGATAACTCTTTCTCATGTCATAGAATAACCAGACTTCTAACCTTCCTTTGGGTAGCTCAGACACCTTGCAGAATTGTGTCAGGTCAACGTAATTGTCTTTAACTAAATCAGTAATTTTATTAGTGATTGTTTGGTTGATAAAACTGTTCTTTTTCCCCCTCATAAACTAATGAAGTAATTAGTATTAATTAGCATTAATTATAATCTTCCATATTTTTATACTTATCTCATCCATGTATCAGCTTTTTCATGACTTTTCATAGGGCTGTTGTCAGGCTGTTCATCCTACTATTATCTGAATCATCCTATTTACACTTTTTAAAATACTTTGTAGCCATTAGCTTTCTTCCAGACAGAGGAGGAGGCAAATCAAGGACATGGATGGAAAATCTGCCGTAAGCAGGCCACAGTTTTTACAACATTTAAGGAGTTTAGCTAAAGAGCCCCTGTATGGTGGCTGGGGAAAATTGGTACAAATCAGTTCGGAAAAATTTGCCCAGTATTACTCAAGATAAATAACCTTATAACCTGTGTTTTTAGCCGGGCATGGTGTCCAGTTTACACCATCCTGTTATATTTCCCAGAAAAAGATGTCAGGTTATTTTGTTACTCTTCCCAGAACTTTCAAATGCAAGTTCATCTATTGGAGGATTTGAAGAATCCTAAGAAATAATAGGAATCAGAGATACCCCGTTAGTCTAGCAGGTTGCAGTTTTCCACAAGGAAGAAAAAAAAGTACTGTGCTGTTTAAAATATTCTTCTGAGTTTATGGACGTCAGGTAACAATCTAGAAACGTACTAACTCAGTTTATAATACTACATGAACCACTTCAAGTATCGTTGCCACTTTAATTCTTGAGGCATTAATGTTGATGGTGAACATAAAAACCCCTGTTTTCAGTTTGCCAGAGGATGTAAGCGTGCTGTAGTGGCAGAAATACAGAAAATGCTAGGAACTCTTCCTTAGAGACTCTCCGTGGTGAACTACAGGATTCCAAGTTCATCCCACCCGCTTTAAGCACTCAGCTGAGTTATATGATAATTATCCCCTCTCTTCCTACTAACTAGGTTTGAGATGTACATGAGTCATGGTGTCATCCTGTCTTTTTGTCCTGGGAATGATGTGTAGAACAGCCAGGTTCTTCATTTTAGCCATCTCAGTTAAGTGTCTGAAGTTCAGTGAGATGAACCTCCGGGCTTTACACTTCCTAACTCAGTGTCTTTGTTGACAAAATGAAAGTGGTTGAAAAGAATGCCCTGATTCAACAAAATGAAATTTTTCATCAGGTTAATAGTAACCTAATTTTGGTTGGAAAGGGACTTGGGAGGTAATTTGATCGGTTCCCCTTCTGCTCAAGGCATGGCGAGCTGGGATCAGCCTGCTCTGGGTCTTGTACAAGAAAGCCCCAAGTATCTCCAGGTCTGGTTATTCCATAATAACCAGTAATGCTTTTCCACGCTGCCCTGTGGCATAAATGTAGGCATCAGCCTATGGCTCTGTGTGCTCCTCAGCTTTAAGGTGTTATATTGCTTTTTCCTTGGCGTCTGCGTGAAAGCCAACAAAAGCAATAATTTGCAGAGAAAGAATCAGATAATAGCATTTAAAAATGTATCGGAATCAAAGAGCTGTCTGTAAGTTCCAAGTGTTTTTCAGTGAGAAGAGATCCATGATGATATTTCAAAATCCATCCTTACAGGCAACAGCTGAGGATGGCTCCTAGTGCACAGCTTGGCTTTTAGTTACTCTCCTACTAAAGGTTAGGTCATTGTACAAGTGGTGGGGGAAAGCCAAAATCCCATTAAATTGGTTGTGACTGTAGTGGGTCGTCCATAGAACTTGATAAATAGCATTGTGGTATGATTAAGAAATAAAAACAAGTGTTTTTTCCTTAAAGTTCTTCTGTATTCAGGTAATTTATTAAAGAAGAAAAACAGCCGACTTGATGTAATAGGTGTACTTCTGAAGGTGAGCAATGTGGGACATAGTGAAAACTAATTAAATGGATCAAAATTGGCACAGAGGCAGAGTGTAAAAATAAAGGTAATCACAAGGGAAAGGTAATTCTAATTAAATTGTCAAAAAAATGTCAATTAAAAAACTTTGTATTTAAAAACAAGGAAAAAAAAAATCTGTGTTATAGGCCTTGGGGAGTGTAATTTAAAGGTAACTAAATAAACTGAGGAAGAACTTCAGCAGCAAAGGTGGGTATCTGCAGTCCCAACTGCAGCAGGATCTGGCTGATCGGAATTTGGGATCCTACTGCAATTCAAATGAGTGAAAATTTGTACAACCAAAATACAGTGGTTCCTTACACACATAAAAATAAATTGGGTAAAATTGTACAATGCATATAGTTCAATTGCAGTGATTCCAAACTGAGGTACGTCATCAGTAGATTTAATGCCATCTTAACCCATGAGAAGTGACAAACACAAAGCTGGTGAGAGACTGAAGGAATCAAGGGAGTTTATATACAAGACTTAACAGAAGATGTCACCTGATGACACCATCACTGTGTTGTCTTATGTCACTGCCATGTCTGACCTTTATGTTTATGACACAATACATATTGTGCCTTACGTTAGCTGTTGTCCGGTGATGCTGCCCTTCCATTACCTGTCTTGTCTGTCCCTTTTTAGATAGTCATTCTTAGGAGATATTTGTTGTTGCGTTTCTTTTTTTAAATACAAAATTTCTCGCCTCCCTTCCTGGGCTGACTCCAAGGTGTTTTAGCTAAAAGCTGACGTGCTTTTAAATGTTCTGTGCAGCCCCAGTGAAAGTCAGCCTGAACCCTGGAAACATTGACTACCTGTTTAAAGGCTTTAGGTCGGCAGATCAGCTGGCAGAAACTTTAAAAAAAGAAGAAGATATGTTTCTTTTTCTTATTATTTTTACAACCTGGCAGGCCTGCAGTCATGGAACACTGTCGTGAGAGTGGCCACAAGGAAAGCTGCAAATGGTCTCCTGTGCCATTTGGTGCAAACAGCTGCAGGGAAGTGGTAGCCCCTCTTTCAGAGGTACAGACACTTCTGCCATCCCAACAAATAATTATAAACATGGGGAAAAGAATACAACAGCCTAGGCTTTAGACTTTGCTTTTCTGAAGGTGCCTTGCAGGTTGCAGAAAATGAGGCTGAGACCCTCTGATTTCTGCAGCGTCCAGATTTAGAGATCTTCCTTGTTCTCACTTTTCCTTCAGCTTCCTGTCAGAAGTCTCCTCTGCCTGACTTTCTTCCTTTGCACGCTGCAGTGTCCACGTTCCCTACAGATGTGGGAAGCAGTGGGGAAACCCTTCCCCCAACTCCCCTTTTTGGTCTGTCTTCCAATAATGATGCCATTATCTTTCGGCAGCAGGATTGGATAGCATTAGGTATCTCCATTCATTCCGTACATCACTCAAACCAGCCAAAGAATATATTAGATAGGATCACAACTTTATCTGTCCAATACATAATATACCAACGTAGCACGAGAAGGGCTGCTCAAATTGATTGAATTGGGTTTTCCTACCGCGCGGCTTTGTGTATAGTGGGAAATACACTGTATCAAACAATCTACAGGAACAGCAGCCACGGTGTGACTAATCACAGCGATACTAATACTGAGTAATCTCAGGAAACTTGAACAGGAGGATCAATGTTCCACTCACTTCATATAAATGGCCTATATTATAAAAGTCAGCAGATAAAAGTTAGATAAAGCTACATTTAGAGCCCAGCTTTGTATGACTATGGTGGGGTGTTTCAGACACAAACTCTGATCTTCCAAGTGTCCTTGCATCTAAGTGGCTAAAACCATCGGTACAGGTGTCAGCCACCTTTAAATAAATAAATCTGTGATTCTAAATACAAAACTGCTGACTGTTTCACAGTGGTTTTTAGATACCAGTGTTTGTATGGCTGCATAAATTTTTCCATTCTGGACTTCTTCCACCCAGCCCTTTAAAACAGTAAGTCAGTCACCTGGGCCAGCCACAGAGGACAAAGTGTTTGAAGGCTCCGTGGTGATGGGAGATTGTCAACATTAGCCTTCAGAGGAAAAAAAAATATAAAAATGGTAGAAATGATGCCCAAAGGAGCATGAAATGGCAGCTTCTGCTGGGAAAAGCCTTCAGCTGCAGAGAGCTCTTTTGAGCTTCCTCTCATGGTGTGGAGTAAAGGGTTTATACAATTTCCTTTTCCAGGTCCTGCAAGGCCGGAGCTAGTGGCATTGATACACCTTAGTTTGGGCAGGAAGGGTGGTGACCTCCAGGGATTCGCTCCCCTGCAGGAGATGGTGTGGGCGAGGAGGAGTGACCAGAACATTAGTGCAGCTCCCACTGCAATTTTGGGATGCCGTTCTCACTCGTGCTTCCACTACTGTTCGAGTGGTCAGTGACTGGTCACTTCTCTTCAGGGACATCAGCTCTTTAGAAGGTCATTCTTGGGGTTTGGTTTGTTTTTTTTTTTTTTTTTAGTTTTTTTTGATTGGGATTTTTTTGCTTTATGCTCCAAAATAATGCTAATTCCTCCTCTGTTGTAATTCTGAGGCTGTGTGTGCTGCCTTTCCCAACGGCTGGGCCAAGGCAGTGCTGAAGTGGGGCCCTTTGACTCTGCTGTTTCCCCTTTTCAGTCACGCTAAAAATCACGCCGATACAACTTTTTGATTTAGATCACTCTGTAATTGAACTGCCAGCTTTTTGATTGGTTTGTAGAGATGCTCCACTCCTCATCAAGCACTGCGGGGGGCTGCGGGGCTGGCAGCCTGGGCCTACCCTCCATCTGTCTAATCGCATCTCTCCCCTACTTGGGTTTTGGGTGGGGAGGGGGTTTGGGGGGGTGTTAGGTAGTTGTGTTTTACGTGGTGGCTCTTTCCAGCTCAAAGGAGAGGGGAGAAGTGAACACCATCCTGATTTGTGTTTTATTTTAGTGTCTGGTCACAACGCAGGTGTTGTACAGCTTGTTGCATACCAAATAGCCAGTGCTTGCTTACAGGAGGAAAATGCTTTCAAAACTTTATTTCTAAATTAGCATTATTCTTTCCTGAAATCATTAACAAATGAAGTCCTCCTTGTTCCCACAAGTTACTGCATTATTTTTTTTTCTTTTTGCACTTGAAGCACTAAGTAATAAAATATCATTGGGCAGCCTGTGTCTTCACAAGAGAAGTGTTGTATGAATAATGCTGTGTGTGCATATTGGGGGGGAAGAAATGTGTCTGACCAAGAGTCAAATCGACCTGTTTGATTCGTGAAAATGAAATAGCCCCTTGGGCTCTGTTTGGTTCCAGTTTCAAACTGGCCTGGAAGAAAAGGTTGAGCAATGGAGTTGTACTAACATGCTAACTTGGTCATAAGTTTGCTGTTTTTTTGTTTTGTTTGTTAACTGTGCATCCAAAGTCATATTTATTCTGAGTACTTTTATGTTTCACTGCATACTGTACGAGTAAAGAGAAACTGGAGAAAAGGGATAGGTGTTTTCTAGCAGACTCTGTGATCCTTCTAGTCTTCAGTATTGCTCATAGAAACGAGAGCTGTTTTAAAAGCATGTGAGTCACTGACTATTTGGAAAGCAAGTCTTTTCATTAAAGTCAGTGTTTTTAAAAGACCATTCTAAATATAGTAATATCTTACGAACCTAAAGAAAAATACCCAATCATAATTTTTATCTCATTTAATAAGAGAAATATGATTAAAATACTCCTGTTACCTCACTAATGTAAATGCCTCTATGTTAAATTATTTCATTTTTTCCTTTCTCAATTTGGCTGGAGGAGGTCTGCACTCCAGACAGTAGATTCAATGAGACCTACTTGTGCAAAAAAAATAGCAACCTGGCGGTCAGAGATACCTGCTTTTGGATATAAATTAACACAGTTTGGGTTTTGTTTGTTTTTTCTTTTTTTGTAAGCTGCAACTAAGCTTATCCCCTGTTTTTCCTTATCTTTATTTTAAGTCATCAATGTTCTAATGTGATGACAAACAGTTGCTCTGGAATTTCAATATATTAATATATTAGTACAATTGATGTGCTCGGAGGCAGCCGGTGACTTGTCAGGATGACACTGCAGAATCTTCAAGGAGTTTAACCCTGAACTGAAAGTGACCCTTTTGGTTTTGTGCTTTCTGAGGGTGAGTTTCCATAGAAGAAATGCTCAAAAAGCAGATTGCGCTTGCCAGACTCAGGCAATCACAAGTAAGATATTTTTCTATTATCATCTGCGTGTAATTAAGTTTATATACTAATCAGTTACTCCAAGAATGTTAATAACTAAAGGGCACTGGAAAGTTTTGGATACTTCATGCAAGCAGCTGCTGAAGACAAGATGTGATTAACAAGGGAGAGGTGGGAAGAGCTATACCGAAGGCCACTGAGTGAGCGGGTGCCTACTATTAGTCCAACAGGTTTCGTCAAAATCTGACTGTTCTGCTTAATTTAACAGCAGAAAGTAACAATGTATGGAACTTGCTATGCGACATCATCAAATAGGACAGGATGTCTAATTCCAGTTTAGTAAGTGCTGACACTGGTGAATTGTGAGGCAGAGATGAAATTAGCACCCTGTTCTGCGTTCCCTCAGACAAGCTGGCCTAGTTATCTTAAGACGTAAGAATGTATTAACCAGTGCAAATAAAAATAGCAGAAGGAGTGCTGAAGGAGCTTCTACTTAGCTGACTGTACTTCCTGTTCTAATTATTTTCACTGAGCCACTTCTTAAAGCTCTTGCCGATAGTTCGTTCTCTTTTTTTCTCCCCACCATGAATCCTGGCACCTGTACATCGTTCTAGGTAACAACATCTGTATGGAAATCTTCAGCGATGGTTTGGGTTTGAGTAGATTCTTACTAGGTTACTTAAAGCAAATGAAATTTGTTTTCTAGAGTATGGCCAGGTGCCTGGCTTGAGATGGAGGTTTCACTGGCATTATGGAGCCTTGATGACTAGAGTAAATGAAACTTTTTAGGCATTTAAAGTGAATTTCCCCAGTCTTCTACAAGGTCACAAACCTATCCAGAAGGAAACTCGTACTACCCACACCTAGAGGCTGCAGTGGAAAATCTTGACTATTTTAGACTCTTTGACTGTATCTTGTACTATGTCCACTATGAAGGAAGAATCCCCTGATCCTTCTAAAATCAACAAAGTCACCTAACTTAGCTGAACGGGCTGATTTTTAATTTTATCATTAGATATTGATTGTTGTGTCAACTGTTAAGGGGTTATAAAAAGCCTCTCAGTTTTTATGTAGGACGTGCTTTTTTTCCAAGGTAGCTTCAGATGCATAGTCACTGGTGAAAGTGTAAAGGGAAGTTTAATTGCAAGTTCGACATTAAGTGTAGATACTAGAGCAGTGAGAGCATGACTTAGGGGGGGTTATGCAGGCAATGTGATTGCAGCAGGCTCAATTACAGTAGGAGTTAATTTGATAGGGATCATAGACCTACACTGTAGCCAATTAGTAGGATGGAACTGGAGTACGCACAACAAAAGGGCTTGATAATAAGCAAAGTGCTTAGGAACAGAAGCCAAATGAAAATGAAATAAAAGGCTGTGATCCAAAAATCTATGGTCTTGAGAACATGGGACAGCCTCCAAATGGATGATTATGGCATTTATCACAAGGTACATTGGGTCAAAATACCCATTAAGGTTGCTACAGAAATTTCATAAACAGGAAACTACATAAAGGCAAAGGTGATTTGGAAAAGAAGGAAAACGCTAATCTAATTTGGTGTCAGTTCTCTTGGATCTGTAAAGGTAACATGCAGGCTCATATTCATTCTGCCGAAGTTTTAGACCCTAACTGCTCCTCTGAGTTAGGATCCTGTTTGCCTTAGGTTTGGTGGTGGTGCAGGAGCAGAGAGAGGTGTTGCCAGAGGCTGGCACAACCTGGAGCGGCGAGGGAGCCGCTAGACTTTGGAGGGAGGGAGCTCAAGGTAGGTTTCAGCTGAAGTGCATCAGATGAAATCTTAAATTTGGGGCCGTAGGCAAGGCAGCTTAGGGTGCTGGGGATCTCTCCTGGCTGTAGGAGAACAACTGGAGGAGTGGGTACTGAACCCCAAACGTAGGCAGTGCGTGGTGGGGTCATCTTGCAGGGAGGTGCACCTTCAAGGTGTAATGGTGCAAAATAAGCTGCCTGCTTTAAGGTGTAATGCTACAACACGACTTCTGCAAGCTGCAGAAAATGTTACCAGAATCTAAAAGAGTTATGATAACAAGGAAGGAGTCACAATAAAGGATGTAAACCACGTCTGTAATACGGGCAGTTGGTTGATCCTTGTGGAACCTGGCCTAGTGTCACAGGGACACAGATGATGCACCAGGGAGGCCTCTAGGAAAGCTAATACTCTGTAAAAGAGTGATGCTCCAAAAGCCTTGCTGCAGAAGGAATGAAAATAACATTAAAAAGGGAAATAGCACGAGACAGACCCTGCCATGTTGGGATTAACGATTCTGAGGGTGTCCGAAAGAGCTGGATCAGAGGAAGTGCTGTTGAGATCATGCTGAGGACCCCCGTGTGCTACACATTGGAACTGTGCTAATAGATTCCTTTTAAGGCCTGAAAAGACCGTTATGATTATCGCTTTTGTAATATAAACCAGAGAGCCTTATCTTTTAATTTTGCATTAAGCTGCTAATGTCTATTATGTAGGCGTACCAGATGCTTCCACTAAGAAGGTTTCTTTCTAAAAATTTCGATTTGTGAAGAATCTACCATCTTTTCCTTGCTTAAAATCTTCCCTTTGTTAGTTATCAATTTTGTCTTTGTGGCTACCAACTGCTTCATCGTGTTATGCATATTTCCTGCTGATTTAGAGATGAATACACTGATATCTTTCTTTAATATTCAGAAGTGGATAACTCTTTCTCATGTCATAGAATAACCAGACTTCTAACCTTCCTTTGGGTAGCTCAGACACCTTGCAGAATTGTGTCAGGTCAACGTAATTGTCTTTAACTAAATCAGTAATTTTATTAGTGATTGTTTGGTTGATAAAACTGTTCTTTTTCCCCCTCATAAACTAATGAAGTAATTAGTATTAATTAGCATTAATTATAATCTTCCATATTTTTATACTTATCTCATCCATGTATCAGCTTTTTCATGACTTTTCATAGGGCTGTTGTCAGGCTGTTCATCCTACTATTATCTGAATCATCCTATTTACACTTTTTAAAATACTTTGTAGCCATTAGCTTTCTTCCAGACAGAGGAGGAGGCAAATCAAGGACATGGATGGAAAATCTGCCGTAAGCAGGCCACAGTTTTTACAACATTTAAGGAGTTTAGCTAAAGAGCCCCTGTATGGTGGCTGGGGAAAATTGGTACAAATCAGTTCGGAAAAATTTGCCCAGTATTACTCAAGATAAATAACCTTATAACCTGTGTTTTTAGCCGGGCATGGTGTCCAGTTTACACCATCCTGTTATATTTCCCAGAAAAAGATGTCAGGTTATTTTGTTACTCTTCCCAGAACTTTCAAATGCAAGTTCATCTATTGGAGGATTTGAAGAATCCTAAGAAATAATAGGAATCAGAGATACCCCGTTAGTCTAGCAGGTTGCAGTTTTCCACAAGGAAGAAAAAAAAGTACTGTGCTGTTTAAAATATTCTTCTGAGTTTATGGACGTCAGGTAACAATCTAGAAACGTACTAACTCAGTTTATAATACTACATGAACCACTTCAAGTATCGTTGCCACTTTAATTCTTGAGGCATTAATGTTGATGGTGAACATAAAAACCCCTGTTTTCAGTTTGCCAGAGGATGTAAGCGTGCTGTAGTGGCAGAAATACAGAAAATGCTAGGAACTCTTCCTTAGAGACTCTCCGTGGTGAACTACAGGATTCCAAGTTCATCCCACCCGCTTTAAGCACTCAGCTGAGTTATATGATAATTATCCCCTCTCTTCCTACTAACTAGGTTTGAGATGTACATGAGTCATGGTGTCATCCTGTCTTTTTGTCCTGGGAATGATGTGTAGAACAGCCAGGTTCTTCATTTTAGCCATCTCAGTTAAGTGTCTGAAGTTCAGTGAGATGAACCTCCGGGCTTTACACTTCCTAACTCAGTGTCTTTGTTGACAAAATGAAAGTGGTTGAAAAGAATGCCCTGATTCAACAAAATGAAATTTTTCATCAGGTTAATAGTAACCTAATTTTGGTTGGAAAGGGACTTGGGAGGTAATTTGATCGGTTCCCCTTCTGCTCAAGGCATGGCGAGCTGGGATCAGCCTGCTCTGGGTCTTGTACAAGAAAGCCCCAAGTATCTCCAGGTCTGGTTATTCCATAATAACCAGTAATGCTTTTCCACGCTGCCCTGTGGCATAAATGTAGGCATCAGCCTATGGCTCTGTGTGCTCCTCAGCTTTAAGGTGTTATATTGCTTTTTCCTTGGCGTCTGCGTGAAAGCCAACAAAAGCAATAATTTGCAGAGAAAGAATCAGATAATAGCATTTAAAAATGTATCGGAATCAAAGAGCTGTCTGTAAGTTCCAAGTGTTTTTCAGTGAGAAGAGATCCATGATGATATTTCAAAATCCATCCTTACAGGCAACAGCTGAGGATGGCTCCTAGTGCACAGCTTGGCTTTTAGTTACTCTCCTACTAAAGGTTAGGTCATTGTACAAGTGGTGGGGGAAAGCCAAAATCCCATTAAATTGGTTGTGACTGTAGTGGGTCGTCCATAGAACTTGATAAATAGCATTGTGGTATGATTAAGAAATAAAAACAAGTGTTTTTTCCTTAAAGTTCTTCTGTATTCAGGTAATTTATTAAAGAAGAAAAACAGCCGACTTGATGTAATAGGTGTACTTCTGAAGGTGAGCAATGTGGGACATAGTGAAAACTAATTAAATGGATCAAAATTGGCACAGAGGCAGAGTGTAAAAATAAAGGTAATCACAAGGGAAAGGTAATTCTAATTAAATTGTCAAAAAAATGTCAATTAAAAAACTTTGTATTTAAAAACAAGGAAAAAAAAAATCTGTGTTATAGGCCTTGGGGAGTGTAATTTAAAGGTAACTAAATAAACTGAGGAAGAACTTCAGCAGCAAAGGTGGGTATCTGCAGTCCCAACTGCAGCAGGATCTGGCTGATCGGAATTTGGGATCCTACTGCAATTCAAATGAGTGAAAATTTGTACAACCAAAATACAGTGGTTCCTTACACACATAAAAATAAATTGGGTAAAATTGTACAATGCATATAGTTCAATTGCAGTGATTCCAAACTGAGGTACGTCATCAGTAGATTTAATGCCATCTTAACCCATGAGAAGTGACAAACACAAAGCTGGTGAGAGACTGAAGGAATCAAGGGAGTTTATATACAAGACTTAACAGAAGATGTCACCTGATGACACCATCACTGTGTTGTCTTATGTCACTGCCATGTCTGACCTTTATGTTTATGACACAATACATATTGTGCCTTACGTTAGCTGTTGTCCGGTGATGCTGCCCTTCCATTACCTGTCTTGTCTGTCCCTTTTTAGATAGTCATTCTTAGGAGATATTTGTTGTTGCGTTTCTTTTTTTAAATACAAAATTTCTCGCCTCCCTTCCTGGGCTGACTCCAAGGTGTTTTAGCTAAAAGCTGACGTGCTTTTAAATGTTCTGTGCAGCCCCAGTGAAAGTCAGCCTGAACCCTGGAAACATTGACTACCTGTTTAAAGGCTTTAGGTCGGCAGATCAGCTGGCAGAAACTTTAAAAAAAGAAGAAGATATGTTTCTTTTTCTTATTATTTTTACAACCTGGCAGGCCTGCAGTCATGGAACACTGTCGTGAGAGTGGCCACAAGGAAAGCTGCAAATGGTCTCCTGTGCCATTTGGTGCAAACAGCTGCAGGGAAGTGGTAGCCCCTCTTTCAGAGGTACAGACACTTCTGCCATCCCAACAAATAATTATAAACATGGGGAAAAGAATACAACAGCCTAGGCTTTAGACTTTGCTTTTCTGAAGGTGCCTTGCAGGTTGCAGAAAATGAGGCTGAGACCCTCTGATTTCTGCAGCGTCCAGATTTAGAGATCTTCCTTGTTCTCACTTTTCCTTCAGCTTCCTGTCAGAAGTCTCCTCTGCCTGACTTTCTTCCTTTGCACGCTGCAGTGTCCACGTTCCCTACAGATGTGGGAAGCAGTGGGGAAACCCTTCCCCCAACTCCCCTTTTTGGTCTGTCTTCCAATAATGATGCCATTATCTTTCGGCAGCAGGATTGGATAGCATTAGGTATCTCCATTCATTCCGTACATCACTCAAACCAGCCAAAGAATATATTAGATAGGATCACAACTTTATCTGTCCAATACATAATATACCAACGTAGCACGAGAAGGGCTGCTCAAATTGATTGAATTGGGTTTTCCTACCGCGCGGCTTTGTGTATAGTGGGAAATACACTGTATCAAACAATCTACAGGAACAGCAGCCACGGTGTGACTAATCACAGCGATACTAATACTGAGTAATCTCAGGAAACTTGAACAGGAGGATCAATGTTCCACTCACTTCATATAAATGGCCTATATTATAAAAGTCAGCAGATAAAAGTTAGATAAAGCTACATTTAGAGCCCAGCTTTGTATGACTATGGTGGGGTGTTTCAGACACAAACTCTGATCTTCCAAGTGTCCTTGCATCTAAGTGGCTAAAACCATCGGTACAGGTGTCAGCCACCTTTAAATAAATAAATCTGTGATTCTAAATACAAAACTGCTGACTGTTTCACAGTGGTTTTTAGATACCAGTGTTTGTATGGCTGCATAAATTTTTCCATTCTGGACTTCTTCCACCCAGCCCTTTAAAACAGTAAGTCAGTCACCTGGGCCAGCCACAGAGGACAAAGTGTTTGAAGGCTCCGTGGTGATGGGAGATTGTCAACATTAGCCTTCAGAGGAAAAAAAAATATAAAAATGGTAGAAATGATGCCCAAAGGAGCATGAAATGGCAGCTTCTGCTGGGAAAAGCCTTCAGCTGCAGAGAGCTCTTTTGAGCTTCCTCTCATGGTGTGGAGTAAAGGGTTTATACAATTTCCTTTTCCAGGTCCTGCAAGGCCGGAGCTAGTGGCATTGATACACCTTAGTTTGGGCAGGAAGGGTGGTGACCTCCAGGGATTCGCTCCCCTGCAGGAGATGGTGTGGGCGAGGAGGAGTGACCAGAACATTAGTGCAGCTCCCACTGCAATTTTGGGATGCCGTTCTCACTCGTGCTTCCACTACTGTTCGAGTGGTCAGTGACTGGTCACTTCTCTTCAGGGACATCAGCTCTTTAGAAGGTCATTCTTGGGGTTTGGTTTGTTTTTTTTTTTTTTGTTAGTTTTTTTTGATTGGGATTTTTTTGCTTTATGCTCCAAAATAATGCTAATTCCTCCTCTGTTGTAATTCTGAGGCTGTGTGTGCTGCCTTTCCCAACGGCTGGGCCAAGGCAGTGCTGAAGTGGGGCCCTTTGACTCTGCTGTTTCCCCTTTTCAGTCACGCTAAAAATCACGCCGATACAACTTTTTGATTTAGATCCTTGTTGTCTCAAAGAAAGAGGGGGTTATTTATAATCAGCAGGGACCAGGTTTTCATCACTAGAGATTGATGCATGTTTTAGAGCGTTCACCTTTAAGGTATCCAGAATACAATCTGCTTGATCCTCTGTGGATTGTAAATTTCTAGAGTTGGGCTTCTTTGTTCTTCTTGTCTGCTGAGGAAAGCTTTATGATCACTATTACATTATCTTGTCTGTAGTACTGCGAAACCGGGACCCTTCTTCCTATTGGGAAGCCTTTTCTTTACTTTCCTACCAATAAAGTGATTCTTAGACCAGGGTTCATCCCTAATAAGCAACTTGAGAATTGCACCTGAACTAAGAAATATTTTTCCCCCCTGTGTGCCCTAAGCTTCAGAATATCAAGGAGCCTCCACGCTTTGAATCTTAAGACAGAGCTTACAGTCTAACAGCTTTTTTATCACCTTCCATCAAGCAAAAAAGCCTCCAGGTGGATTAAGCTGTGTGTGTAAGAAGCTTACAAGGTAGCAGGTGTCAAGTCCCAGTAAAGGTCATTCCATTAGGGCTATTCTCTTCTCAGACACAGCTTTCCTTGTGGACTTGTGTAAAACTGCCACCGAGACGTTGGTGCACCGCTTTAGAGGGCAGGGATGTTCAGCAAAATGCTGAAGCGTGCGCAGCATATTTGCCCAGGGATTTTAAGCTGAAGTCTGGCTTTTAGAGCGTGGCCCAAATAAAATACAGTGGCACAGCCAGAGACTGGGAGCTGGGGAGCAAAAATGCCTTCCCCCGTTTCCAGTACAGCCATCCAAAAAGGTCCAGATTAGATGGACAGGGTGTCGACAGTGTACCACAAAAGAAGAAGTTGTTAAAACAAATTAAAAATCAAAATCCTTATTGAACTATGATTGAAAGCCTGGAATGAACTTGAAACACACTTGATGCATCTCAGTGTCTATTGTTACTAGATCAAAGGAGAAAGACTTGCTGTAAAAATGAGTAAAAATCATGTGACAAGTCATTTGGCCAGACATTTCAAGGCTTGAGCAGACAGCATTCAGTCAGCACTCTTGGATCAGATTTCTGATTGTATCTTCACAAAAATGAGGATCAGAAACAGAATTTCCTTTTATTTTCTGGAGTTTTTTTTTTTTTTTCAGTGGGAATGGTGTAACGTGAGGAGCTCTACCCATACACACGTGCTTTTCTTGCCCAGACTGCGCCGTGTTGCTTTGCCCCTTGCTGTAGGCTTTTCGGGGGGGAGGAGCAGGGGGTGAAGGGTGGAAGAGGCCAGCAAGGCATGATGATACTTTCAACATCTGATAAACCTGTTGCAACCGATATCTTGGGGAGGAACGGTTTGGAGAACTTAGTTAAACTTGTGCTTTTTCAAAGCATGCTGTATGAAATCTTGCGTGTCTACTTAAAAATTAAGGTGCAGAAGTGACCTCTAGCAGACAACTGTCCTTCAGAAAACGGACCTACTCTTGGAGAAACCAGACTATACTGCAGGGAAGAAATGGTGAGAAGTCTGACCAGATGAGCACAAACAACAACAAATCCAAAGTTTTAAAGTACCTCTAAAGGAGAAAGCCTGCCAGACAATTATGAAGGTTAAGGACATTGCGGAGAAGTCAAATGATTTTGCAGCTTCTGTCCTCACCTCAAATATCTTGAGCAAATACCTATTTTTCAGCCAGTAAAGATGAGCCATTCATTGATTGACATGTCAATAGAAGAAACGTTACAAGCAGCTGATAAATCAAAGGGCAGAAAATCATCAGAAAATACATACCGAAGAGTTGTGAAGGATCTTAAAATAGAGTGGCTGAACCACTGGGGGAAAAGTGCAGTCTTTGCTAAGTAATTTATTATACCGGAAGACAAAGAATAGCGCAGGTTTATCTATAATTTAAGTAGGCTTCAGTAGAGATTCAGGGAATTTCATGATAGTAAGCGTTGTTTTGGTATCTGAGAAATTGGTTGATCTAACATTAAAGACCGTGTTATAAAAAATATAGATGGTCACGATGTTAGCTCCAGCTGGCATAGTTTCTGCAGATTTAATATGGTTAGAAAAGATTCACTTGACAAGTTACTTGGGTTTCAGGAAATCTTTGACCAGCACGAAGCTTTCCTGCAAGTTTTGTAATGGGCTTTTCTCCAAGTGAGAAGCTGAGTGGTGTGAGTGATAACAAGTTATTGAACATCAGCTGATCCAACGGCAATTGCCTGTGTCCATGCCCTCAGCCTGCAGTGAATGGTGAGGATCTTGGAATTACCTGTATCCTCTTTCATGGGAATGATGCAGCTGCGCTTGGTTTTGTAGAATTGTATAGAAAAGCTGAGTTAAGCCTTATTGTTTGCTATTCCACAGAAACGGGAACCGGGAGTTATTTCAGAGAAGTAAAGGAAAGCAGGTTGAAATGGGTTAAAAGACAGACTTTGTAGGCAACGCGTAAGGAACCTGGTGGAAATTGGTGATAGGAATCCTCACAGGCATCATTTCTAGGTCAGGTTTAAACATCTCTGTGTAGAATGAAGGCTTGCACGTTCACGTTAGATGGAGATAAAAACAGCCCTGAGGGCAAACAGACCTTCAGGCTTTGGAACAGAAACCATGCTCTGAATAGCCGGATGAGGAAGAAACTTCCCCAGTAAAGCAGGACCTTAGCTCCTTGCTGGAGGATTTCTTTTGCTGAACTGCTGAAGGTTTTTGCGTTGGCTACTGTAGGAGGATCCGTGGTACATGAGCCTGATCCAATATGACAATTCCTGTGTTTTTCCCTCATGTGATATAATGGCTGTCAGTTGAATCATACATTAGATCATGGCACCATGGAGGACTTCTGCTTGCAGTTACTGAACTTGGCATTTCAGCAGCTCCACTGGCTCCTAGACTTGTTAAATTCTGAAGTCCCTGTTGATTTGGTGGTGCAGTTTTTCATGTTTCTTATAATCATGCTCTTCATGTTGATCCTACTTGGCAAATGATAGTGAGCTCGTGAGCTTTGAAGGCTGGCTTGAAAACTGCAAACTCTGAAGATCTCTTGCCTATTTTTTTTTTTTTTTTTTTTTTTTTAAATTTTTTTTTAGCTCGTGAGCTTTGAAGGCTGGCTTTAAAACTGCAAACTCTGAAGTTTTTTTTCTTTTTTTTTTTTTTTTTTTTTTGCTTTAAATATTTTATCTCCCAGCCTGGAATTATTCATTGGATTAACGTGCGAGCTGCTCCCTTTGGAAAAAGACTGGCTGTGAGGAACTTTCCCTCTATTTCTTCTTGAAAGGGAGACCGTTTATGTTAGGAGCCACTGTTCCTGCAGCAGGGGCTGGCTTTGAGAGAGCATTTTCTCCGGAGAGAGCCTCTTGGGTTGGGAGCAGCTGCCACTGGCAAGGCCGGCTGGAAGAGATCTTGTTCCCCGGTGGTTTGGGCTGAGCAGAGACCCTGTTGCAGGGAAGTGCTGCTGCTGGAGCGGGGCCAGAGCGGAGCGAGCGAGCGCTGGAGATGACTCTTCTTAGCAAGAGTGGCTTCCCTCGGAGCCCACCCCTCTCCCCTGTCCTTAACCAAGGAGGGCTCCCACGGCCGGGGAGCTTGTGGGCTCCCGGAGCCGGTGCCATCTCTCCGGGGACAGATCTAATTGCCAGGATTTGCAATAAAGGCTTTGTGTGGCTTTTGTGTGTGTCGAGTGTTTGTTGACATTGTCTAACGATGATTTGTATCGCACTTGGAGTATGTTTGATTTACTTGAGCTGCTGTTACCGTGTTTAATATTTTAGGGCGTATTTAATAAACACAAGGAAACCTGCGCAACTCTCCACCTCCGTTAGGCATCCCCTGTCTTAGGGAACCACTTTAAGGGATCCCTGAGGTTTCTCCTGCAGTTTTGTCTGACCTTTAGTAAAAGACAGCCTCAGCCAGGCTACTGATTTTTGCTGCTCCCTTGGGTGGAGTGCCTGAGACAGGTTTCAGTCTCGTTCCCTAATAATCAGTTGGTTTTGCTCTGTGCATGTATGTAGGAGTGCACGACCTGCCTGGTTTTCTCTTTTTTTTTCACTTTCTGCAGTTGATTTTTAGTCACGTCGTCCCCTTTTATTCTGCTTTGGGCCACTCATCAGTAATAATCTATTTCAATTATTTCCTTTCACTAATTCATTTTAAGAGAGAGGATATATCTTGTAATACATAACATGATGTTAGCTAATACGCATTTTCTTTAGCGTTCTTGGTGCCGTTGTTAATTATTTCACTTCCCCTCTCCATTTTTTGCGATTTTACCTTTCAGTGAAGGTTTTGTACTGCTGTGGGTGGTACACGTCTGGGACTTACAAATTGTTTTACTTCTGGTGCAATAAACTTCCTTTGTGTTTTGTAAGTGCACAAGCAGTGCCTAGAAATTAAAACTTCGATTTTATTTTGCCAGCCACTTTATCTATGAATAGTAAAAGAAAATACCTCCCTGGTATGTCTTACAAGTTATCTGCACAAAAAGAAGTTAATATGCTCCTAATTGGCTATGAAGGGAAATGAAGAAACATGTAGCTACCTACCCACAGCTGATTTTAGGTGTGTGTTTGGCTGTGCAGAGACTGCTGTACCTGTGTAGGGCCCTGGAGGGTGCGTCAGTTGAAGTGAGATGCTGAGTCCTGTGGCAGAGAGCTCTCGGCAGTGGCCAAAGAGGAATCCAGACTCCCAGTCACCTTCTGGAAGCACTGCTGAGATGCTGGCATTGGAGCAGAGTATGGCAGGGTATTACATCGAAGATCTGGCTATTGGCTGTTAGACTGTGCTCACTTTTCTGGATTTTTTCCTTTTCCTGTAGAGTTGACCTGGATCCCCATTATGTTTAATTTGGCTTTTAATTTATTCCTCATATCTATTCTAGCTGGCTGAGTCTTTGTTGGTTAGAAGGCATCAGTCTTGTTCTGTCAACGCAAACTAGACAGAATCCTTACTTTTGTTTTTTCTCCATACATGGATATATTTGGACATGTTGGAAAAGGTGCAGCACAAAGCAAATCACCAACTATTTTGCAATCTCTCTTTCAGTTGGGTTTAGTTAAAGGGATTATTCTAGAAGCAGGAAAAAAATATCATGGTGATGGTTTTAATTCTAAATAATCTCTGATGCATGTGAATGTTTATTTCATGTTCTCTACAGTCATGTGGTGGGGTTTGCTGGTTTGGAGGAAGAGCATCACCCGTGCTCTGGCTGAAGGAACCAAAAATTGGGGATTTTGGTAATTCTAGAAATACAGGCATTGATGTGGGAGCCTGCAAACGTTCTTGAGCATCTAATGCTAGCTATGCTTTTTTTTTTTTTTTCCTTAAAACAAAAAAAAAAAGGAAAGGGAAAAAAGAGTTTTGGCAAAAACTGCTGTGAGTCACATTGTATCTGCAAATGTGCTTTGTGCCAGCAAAGAAGGAAGTCAGGAGAGAATCTGAGCGGTGAAACAGCCTGGCTGGTTCTGCAGGGTCTGCAGAGGCTCTGCATAACCACTTGCCTGGTCCTCCCAATGGCAGGGAAAAATGGGGCAGAGGAAGGGGGAATTGGTTGTGATGTGCATATATACATATGAACATGCAGGTATTTCCACATGAATGAAGCCGTGGTGCTTACTAGAGCTGCATGTGCTGTCCCAGGCTAGATTAAAAATGAGTTTGCATATATTTTCTGTCAAGATCATTTCATTTGGAAAAATAGGGCTTGAACATAGGAACAATACACAAAATAAATCCATTCCCTAAGCTTCACTCCCTCCCTTGTTTCTCCCAATGAAACCCGGTGAATCTCGCCTGTAAACTTGTAATCAGAGCAGGTCTTGTTAGCTCCCTGCAGCCAGAGGGATAGAACCCTTGCATCATTATTATTTGGCTACAGTGTGTCATTTTGTGGTGTCCAAGTAAAATGATGAGTTTGAAGTGCATCTTTGAAGATCTTGCTATTTGCTATGTCAAGTGATAAAATGTAGTCAAAGAGTTCTAATCTATTTAAAAAAAAAAAAGTGCAAAAGGGCAAATAAATAACTGTTAACGAACAGCCTTTGGCCAGACTTTAGAGTAAGGCTGGTCTTGAGTGCATTCGAGGTTCAGGTTAGACTTTCTGCACATCTGTAATCCCAGGGCACAGCACACTGCATTAATTATTTCTGTTTAGCAAAAATAATATGTGCAAAGAGGCCGTGCCTTGGGCAGGCGGTAGGTGCGTCGTTTTCCAGCCTTTGCTGCTTCCTCAGTGCTAGCTGGGGTATTGGTTATTTGTGTATCATGTGAATCCAAATTCTTATATATATATATATATGTTTTCACACACAAACACCCATGTATAAGGCATTTGGCTCAAGATTTTCAAAAGCCAGCCATGAATTTGGAGCCTCACGGAGCATCTTTTGGAACACCCAATTTTTCAGGAAGTACTGGACATCCCATGACCCTCGTTCTAGACAGCTGGTTTGTCTGCTCAGTGCTATTGTTTTCTTTCAACAGGACTCTGAATCCCACAAAAAACTCTGTTTTCCTTGCAGAAATGAGGACCCAACTAAGTATTTTGTCATGCTTGGTGACACTGATAAGAAAAAGCCCCGCAAAGCATAAGACACTATCAGAAATTACCTCCTTTTTTTCTCCCTCTAACACTTGTTAAATTAGCCAATAAGCCTTGAAGCTGTGCATACCTGATGATTAATTTATGTTATTTTGTGTGTTGTTGTTT
Source organism: Calidris pugnax (assembly GCF_001431845.1). Lineage (NCBI taxonomy): Eukaryota > Metazoa > Chordata > Aves > Charadriiformes > Scolopacidae > Calidris > Calidris pugnax. The sequence continues at coordinate 592,173 of NW_015094507.1, forward strand.
TTTTTTTTTAAAAAGCTGCTATCATGCTAGATTTACAGCATTGCAGAGTTTCACAATGTTGCAATGCTGTCTTCAATTCAGCCGCTTCATATTGAAATTTCACACACAATAATTGGCTGACCTTCACAGCTATGGCAGAAACTAATTAAAGCTGTAAGGCTTTGCTAGCTATGCTTTTGTGTGAAATGTGAAGTTTGGTGATAATGAAATATGGGGTGCAGATGTTATTGTCTCAGATAGTCTGTGCCCTTGGTTCACACTAATGAAGAACAGCAATTATTAAACAAAAAGTATTTTCAACCATTAATTATTTGTGTTTTGATAGACTAAATGTCCCAGCAGCAGCTCCTTCTTCGTCTTCACTTCTTCAAAAAGTCATTTAATGTCATTTTACAAGCTAATGGAAGAGTCCCCAGGATGCTGCAGGAGAGTTTTACTGTATTTGTAGGCTTGGTTTTAGACTCGTTCTGTGGTGCGTTGCACAAGACGTTGCGTCACAAATAAATGAATGGTTTAGATGGGATGATATTAAAGTTTGAGGATTTCATTCCTCTGGACAGAATCTGTGAATAATGCAATCATTATTCTTCTTGTTACATTCATAAAGCAGGCAGAGGGGGTACGTGCAGTGGGATTTTATGGATGGATGGAAAAGGGATATATCCTGCGGTCCATCTTTTTTACCCCCTTGAGTCTTCTGTGATCTGACTTGCTTCAGGAGCAGTAAAAGCCCATTTTTAGTTCTGGTCAATTGGCAAAGCTGTTCAGCTGTCCTCTCATGGCCTAGAATGACTGTTGGGGGAACGTTGGGAGGAAAATCTTGAGTTGAAACGGGGACTGTGCGTATGTACCCATATCTTTGTCTGTTATGCCTGTGTGCTTAGTACTGGAGTTCCATTAATTTGGAACAGCATTGACCGTAATGGTTAAGAACCACTGCAGTTTGAGTCCTCCAGTGCCCCCCATTGCTTTCTGTTCTTTCTTTTTTCCCCTGGACCTATTTTCAGTCCTTCCCGGTGTCATTCCTCCAATCCGGCGTCAGTTTCGTGGGTAACCAGTCCCCCTTCTATCTGCAACGGTGATCTGTTTAATGTCAACCTGCTGTGACCCTGTTCCACTTGAAGGTTACTACTGGTACTGGGGCTGTTTAACATCTTTGTTGGTGACATGGATGTGGGGATTGAGTGCACCCTCAGCAAGCTTGCCGATGACACCAGGCTGTGTGGGGCGGTCAACACGTTGGAGGGGCCTGGACAGGCTTAAGAGATGGTCCCATGTGAACCTCATGAAGTTCAACCAGGTCAAGTGCAAGGTCCTGTACGTGGGTCACAGCAATCCCAAGCTCAAATACAGTTTGGGGAGAGAATGGCTGGAGAGCAGCCCTGAGAAGAAGGACTTGGGGGTGTATGGTGATGTGCTTTAGTTTTTTGTTTTGTTGGTTTGGTTTTGAGGGTCCCAAAGGAGGACTCTCATCCTTGCCCAGCCTGTGATGCTGTGTAGCTCCCATGCCCATTGCAAGCAGCGGTTGTGTGTCTAGCAAGCTGCAGAGGGACATGTGCTGTCTGAGATGACAAGGTGCCTACAGCTGACACATCCAGGTGACAACCTGTGCTGCAGTCGTGGATGCTGTGGGCTGGCACAGGTATCTTGTATTAGTGGGATGCTAAAGACACGAATGCAATGAAAAGCTGGGAACTGCCATCAGAAATCATGACTATTCCCCTTCCTGAGGAGACTGCTTGTGGTTTTCAAAAACAATTAATAGGACTTCACTTGTAATTCCTATGGTATTTCTTAGAAACTGGATGACTCCTGTGAAAATCCCAACCCGGTCGCCAAGCGGCAGAGGTCTTCCATTAGAGTGGTGTTTTGCAGGGAAAAATGGTGTAAATATCTGCTGTTTTACCTTGATACTGTTGCTGTTCCTGTGTTCTTGGCATCAGCAACACCAGCTCTTAAGTGATGAAATGTATGCAGCGATATTAAAAGATGAAACTGTTGTTAGGGAGATACCGTTAACATTTTTGTCCCTGCTTGGAAATACATGAATATTTTTCTGCCTGACAGCCATCCGTGATCATACAGAAGGATAATTCTTTACAGAAACAATTACTTCAGAGGACTCTTGGATAAACATGCCATTGTGGTTTTGTAGATGATGATATAAGAAGATAACTTATTTGCATGCTACATTTGTATGCATCTTAATAGATACTGTTACCTCTACCTCAAAAAGAGAAAGAAAACTAAATCAGAATTAGAGACTTCTTAGCCCTCCTCACTTGACTGATTTCCAGAAGTTGCTCCCCTTGATGTTTTCCGAGTAAGGCTCTCTCTAAGTCTTAGCACTTTAAATACCTAAATATCTCCAGATCTCTACCACACTTCCTCAACTGGGAATTTTGCATTCCCCAAATGAGCCAAACAGCAACTTGCTCAGGGTTGTCGGTGACGGTGTTGAGTAGATTTCCCAGCCCCTGGAGTCCTCCTCTTGGAATTAGTGCCAGAGAGAGTCCAGAAATGCTGTTGGGTCAATTCAGATCCCGGTGGATGTGGCCAACTTGGCTCCCCAAGATAAATCCTGGTCTGTCCGTGGTCCAGGGGCTGCCTGCAGAGGGTCCCATAGACCCAGCTGTGATTGTAGCTGCCCCTGTGGCTGCCCTTCCAACGCTGCTGTCGATGGCAGAGGGCTTCAGATGTCTGCCTTGTGTGTGTGCACATGGTATCCTCTAGATGCATTTAATATTTTATATAGACCTTGAAATACATGCACGAGAAACGGACTGTCAGCAGCCAGTGGCCATAATTAGGAGTGCAAGGCAAAGGAACAATATGTATTTATATTAAAAAAATGTTATTATGAAACTGAAGCTTTCTAGGCTTTTTCAGTCACGTCTGTTCCAAATTTACTTTTATCTTTGGTGGCATCTTGGCTGTGTCAATCTGCTCTCTGAGTGTGTGGCACATACATGGAGAAGTAGGAAGCTAAGGAAAGAGTGTGTGTGTGTGCACGTGTGTGTCTCTGCATGCATGCAAATTACACAAAAAGACAGTTTCCTATTAGCTTCACTTTACAGCTTCTGATGTTTACTGTGACAAATTTCAGTAAGAGGGGATTTTGTATGCTGATTTATTTGTGAGGCCAACGGTATGACATTAATATATTGCAATTTTTGAGCGCCCTGCTTTTTGTGGCTTTTGAAAGAGAACCTGACCTAGAAGGGTGAGATGAAATGAGTCATCTCTTCCACTTAAAGTATATCTGAAACTACCAAAACCTTTAGTTTTATTCGAACGGTATTAAAACTCTGGCAGGAAGATGAAATCCAGTGCTCCTGCTGCAATCTGACAAACCCGAGGAACACAATTGCTTATGGGGTTGGTGTTTACAAGGTGTGGAGATGTCAGTGCACAGGGCAGAGAGGCGAGGGTGGAAAGGATATTCCTTGCCATGTAAATATGTTAGCAAGCAGGACTTTTAATAAAGTAAAACTAGTGAAAGACCAACAAAACACTAATCTTCTAACCCTGGTAAATAAATAACCCCAAACCCCAGATATAAAGAAGTTATTTCCAATTATTTGGGTGCTTTGCTGTGTTATTGTTGTCTTTCTGTCAGCGTATATATATAAATTTATGTGTGCCAAGATATTATATACATGCTTTGTCTTTCTCACACACAAAGAGAAACGAGAAGCAGCGTTGAAGTAGGTGCTTCTGACAATGCAGATTTCAGCCCCGTTACAGAATTCCTTGGATTCCTTCTCCGTTTGATGACGTGTTAGACCGTATCACGGCTGCGGAAGAGTCCGAACGCGGGGCTGAAACCTACGGATCGCCTCTGTTAGTGGAACTGTTTCGAGGGCTGGATCTCTAGGGCTCACAGCTTCTCTTTCTTGGAGTGTTTTGACAGTTCCAGCGTTAAGTAGTAGTATCTTCAGAAAGCTCTATTTTGAGGCTGAAGTTCAGTAATTGACACCAATAACATAACAACATTAAATCATCCACCTATTTTTTTTATAGTGGATAAGCCAGTCTGCTTGTAAATATGTTAAAGGATAGCGTGTAGGTGGCAGAAGAATTATGCTACAATTTTAACAGCTAATAAATCTTTATTTAAGCAAGGGACCGCTAAAATTTAATTAGGCATATAAAAGCAGAGATCATTCTAAGGGTAAAAATATGCCAATTCTCACAAGAAAAGACATCTGCTTCATGGAAAAAGTGTAAGTTAAAGTGTACTCTTCTGTTACTATGTCAATAGAAAAGCTTTCATTGGGGGTTGCAGGGGTCTAAGTTTAAAAAAAGGAGAAAAAAGAGAAGAAGAAAAGATGTTTTCAGGCTGTGCATGCGAATACAAAAAAAACCCCTGCTATCGAGTTAATAATTTTGCCTGCCCTGCTTGCTAGTGTTGTACCAACACAACATCTCTGTGCTTCCTGAAGGACAGCCCTTTGGAAATACCATCATGAGGTGGTTGTGTGTGCTCCACAGCCAGGCCTCCCTACTTTGGCGAGTCGGAGCCCTTTTTTAGCATTAGCTGCAACGCCGCAGAGAGGGGTGTTGCTCGTGTAAACCCTTGTGCACATCATGAAATAGATCGGGAGTGGCATGAAAAGTCAGACTAAGTCATTTTGGGAGATGAAAATTACATTGGACAACCCATTGCTCTTGGCAGGTTTGCTCATGTGCTGGCCAGTGTGCCAGTAGGCAGTAGGGGGGGAAAAAAGAGGAATTCCTGATTTTTAAATGTGACATAAGTTGCTCCTTTGGTGAGTGAGGTGTCACCATGGCTGTGACAAAAAAACCCACCGCTTTCCAGCTCGGCGTTACCAACGTCTTTGAAGAAAAATCCTTGAGGTCTTCCACCTTCTTAATCAGGGATTTTGTCAAAAAAAAGTTAAAACTCCATTGTCTGTTAAAAGAATCTTTTAAATTTACAAATCTGTATGAAAGTAAAAACAAAATCCCTCTGGTCATCGCATTTTTCATAGAATCGCAGAACGGTTTGGGTTGGAAGGGACCTTAAAGATGATCGAGTTCCAACCCCCTGCCCTGGGCAGGGACATCTCCCACCGGACCGGGTTGCTCCAAGCCCCCTCCAACCTAGCTTTTTCTCTGAGTTCTCTCACCCCTGTGGAAGTTGCCCTGAGTTTTAGCACTGCCCAGAGCTAAAACCCATCCAGCACAGGCTGCTCCTCTGCTCCGGCGCTGACTGCGAGCGTAGCAACCTCTGCTCTGTCCCCAGCAGCGCAGTGGGTTGGTCAGTGAACCGCAGACGTGGGTTATTATTATACAGATTGTTCCTACGCTTGGCTGTGAGTGTGGAAGAGCGTGGAGAGACGATAGAGGCTGCTTTTGTATCACCTCGGATAAGCATCTCCTCACTCGGCTGTGCTGATCACCTGAAATGCTGTCACCGGGCAGAGCTTCGTACAGCGGAGTGCAGAGCTAACCCCCAGGGGCTTTGCTTGCTTTCATAACATAATTATTAAATAACGAATACTCTTTCATTTTGCCCAACTAGGACACAATCTTTATTTGACCTTTCCTCCTCTCCCTGTTATACTAGCCCCTAAGCCTTTTGGAATCTCCCCGTAGCCAAGGCGAGATGCTGCACAGAGGGGTAACAAATTGTCCGGGTGCGTTGCTGAATCTATACTGGAGATTTTGAAGAGCAGCTTATACAAATATCTGTCAGAAATAATACGGTGCAGCTCACCCCGCTTTAAGGCCAAGAGATATAATGTAAATGACCTTTTAATTAAGGTCATTTATGCTAGAACCGTCTGAGGACAAACTCTTATCTTAACAGAATATATTTTAAGCCTGTGTTTTGCCAAGTGAGGGGGACTGGAATGACATAGTGCATGTTATCTAAAAGGCCTCCTTCTCAGCAAGGGATATGTTTGTGTTGCTGCCTGTTCATTTTTTTAATTTTCTCTGGGAACATGACAGAACCCAGCAAAACTCACTCTGCGGGGCAGCCCCCTTGGAATGCCACATTCTCTGTGCTCTAGGCAAGGGCAGTCACAACTTGGCTAAGGGAGGTGTCTCTCTTGCCTCAGCTTTCAACGTTAATTTGCTCTGGCAAAGAGTTACTCACATGCATATAAGGAACTGAACTTGTGATGGGATCTAAACTCTTTTGATTTGACTTGAATGTACGTATTCTGGGATTTACCTTCTCTGTGGCTAAAGGAAACATAGCAATTTCATCCATCCAACGCTTCCAGTTTTTTGTGAAATGAAGGAATGTTACTAGTAACACTTGTGCATGCAGGTTTACACATAGAATACCAATTCTTCTATTCAGCCCTCTTAATTGTTTTATAAGGTGGATAGAGCTTCAGTGGCTAGGCTGCCAGCAGAAAAACTTTGGTCTCTAATGAACTTACAATGTAATGCAAATAGACTCCCGTTAGCGATCATGCAAGACCAAACCAGGTATTTTGAACCAACTTTATTGGACAAAATGGGCCACCTTCTGCCTTCTGTTCCATCTGCATGATCCTGTAGTGGCCTGCGGGACAGATGGTTTGCTTATGACATGGTGAATTGCAAAGATTTTTGTTCCTCTAAAGTAATTGTTTGTACAAATCACAGACTTTGTATGCGTAAAATTCCAGCCAGATGTTAGAACCAGAAATGCATCATGTCACTGCGAGTCACTGATTTTGGTGGGAACTGTGGTGATACCTATCACAATTACCAGTGGGACACATTGGTGGGAGCAGAGGAATAGCAGTGGAACATATTCTTTGTGTTTAGAGATCTGTTCTGCTATTGTTACTGATTTACTGATGCTCCAGCCTGAATCCTTCTTTCTCTTTGAACTTAAATCTTCTGGACCTAAAATACTTGTGACTACTGCCTTGTCCCCTGCATTAGCCCCTCTCGCTTTCTCTTTCCTCATACCCAGTATATTCTGAACATCTTTTGTGTTCTTCCTCTGCTTATATCCATAGCTGAAAATCACTTCTGTGTGCAGGAGTAATCATTCCCAATACCGGGAATTCTCCCATTTCTCCCAGATTACCTAGTTGTTGCGTTCCTCGCTTATCACAAGGAGAGCAGCAAGAAAATCCATCTTGCAGGTTTTAACACAGACGTACCCTACAAAACAGTGATGAGACTTCATGGAAGAATCTAGGTGGCTGTGCGTGTGAGTGGGGTGACTGCGCAACGCCTGACAGATCGGAGGAGATTTTAGCACCTTCCAGAAAAAGATGTCTGCAACAGAGCGAGGACAGAAGCTGAGGAGGAACTCTACTAGCAGACTAGCAGAGGGGTAGCTAAGGTTAGAGATGACGTTAGTTAGAGTTTATGTAGCTCCGGGAAAGATCTGTGCAATTAGAGCCTGGAAGAAAATGATAGAGTTATCTGCGAGTGGAGTCTTGGAAACGCAGGACTGGGCAATTGAAAGTCCCAGGCAAAAGCCATCAAGGAAGCTGGGGGAGAAGACTGGAGTAGGAAGGGCAGCTTATGGGACAGCTGGAAGAGGATGCAGAGGTGAAGATGAGCTGTTGTGAAGAAGACCAGAAGATGCTCAGAGGGCGAGAGCACCTCTGCTGTGAGGACAGGCTGAGAGAGGTGGGGGGGTTCAGCCTGGAGAAAAGAAGGCTCTGGGGAGACCTTAAAGCCCCTTCCAGTCCCTCAAGGGGTTACAGGAGAGAAGGAGAGGGACTCTTGATCAGGGAGGGAAGTGATAGGATGAGGGGTAATGGTTTTAAACTGAAAGAAGGGAAATTCAGATTAGATATTAGGAAGAAATTCTTTGCTGTGAGGGTGGTGAGACACTGGCCCAGGTTGCCCAGAGAAGCTGGGGCTGCCCCATCCCTGGAGGGGTTCAAGGGCAGGTTGGAGGGGACTTGGAGCAACCTGGTCTGGTGGGAGGTGTCCCTGCCCATGGCAGGGGGGTTGAAACTGGATGATCTTTAAGGTCCCTTCCAACCCAACCCATTCTGTGATTCTATGATACAGTCAAACCTAAAGAATATATAGGATAAACTGTGAGAGCTGCAAGTGTTTCTTAGCTTTGAGCTCTGGGTGTGCATCCCAGTTTACTCCTGGCTTTCTGCTGGGTTGAGACCCGGGAACTCTATGGCAAAGCCCAGGGATGAGGTGTGGTGGTATCCCGTGGCACACAGGATTTTTCCTCCAGTCCTGCCCACTTCGGAGCTGGGGCTGCAGGACGGGATGGAGCGGGGATGTCCGTCCCTTCCTTCCCTGCTCCCCAGCCTGGGAGGAACACACCTATTCTTCCTCCCCCCACTTTCACACTAGACACCGTGTTATTTCCTGGCTGAATGATTCCCAGCCCAGGTTTGGTTTCCAGCAGTGTATGGCCAGTGCTAAACGACAGAGCCAAAGCTGGGTGGAAACTTGTCAGGTCAGTGACAGGTTCTGGGGTTGTTTTTTAAAAAAAGTGCCTCCTGCTTTCAAATAAATGGTGAGCGGGTCCACAGCAGAGGCAAAGCCGTTTGGAGTATAGCAAAAATTCTGTCAATAGTGGCAGCTGAAGGATCGGATCCCTCCATTCCTTGTTGGCCTCTAGCTTTGAAATGCTGTTTTTTGCACTTTGGTTCTTTCAGGAGTGAAACTTTGGAAAGGTTATCCGTCCTGAGAGCGAACCGGGATCTAAATATAGAAGAAAAGAAAAAAAAAACCACCAGAAAACAAAATAGATTAGTTGTGTAGATTTTGAGCGCAGCGGATTGTAACCCGTCCCCTTTAGCTGACGGCCCCTGCTGACTTACAGACAGGCTGGTGTCCCCCTCCCGCCCCAAAGGCCCCCGCTGCCGCTTCTCCTCCCGCAGAGCACGGCCAGCAGAAGAAAGGACAAAAGTTGAGAGGAGAGAGGTGACTCCAGTCCAGTAACGTGATCCCTTTACAACTCTATTTAATGAAAACTTCTTCCCTTTTCCTGCGCTAACACAAGGGCGAGGTTTGTTTGCTGCACAATCTGGATTTAGATAAAGGGACAAGGGGTGACAGTGTCTTCCCACCGTTTAAAAATCAAGGAGGTTGGAGACTAATTCAGCCTTTTATTAATGGAATTTTACTATTTATGTGACGCTAATAAACGTTTGAAGGGCTATTTGCCATTTTTTTTTTACCCTTTGCTACGTAGGAGCAGTGACTGGCAAAGCAGGAGCTCTGAGCCGGCATATGCAGCCTCTGTTTATATAGTTCAAATGTCAATTTCTTTTCTGCCTTGTCTGCAAAAATAAACAGGATGAAAAAAAATGTGTCAGTAACAACATTTTGCAACTTGGAAAAAAGGACTTGAATTACTAGTAAACTTAACCCCATCACACACTCCCCCCCCCCCCCCCCCACCACACTCTAAT
>NW_015094507.1:601552-659052 GCF_001431845.1 Calidris pugnax
TTAACCCCACCCCACCCTCCCCCCCCCCGCCCCAAAATCCAATTTAATTTTACATGTTTCTGGCTTTTGTTCCATACAGCTGTGTTATAGCTTAAAACAACTAATCTTTTTCTTTTCACTTATGTTTTTTTATATATTTTTGGTTTACAGGAACTATTAGTTGTTTGACCACATCTTGCAGCACATTTTCCTGTTTTAATTTATCCGCAGAATACATAAATAAGGGCTTCATACCGGGCATTTCTATTCTGAGTTGTATTTGAGGAATGCTTTTTAAAGCAAACTCTGAGCAAAGTGTTTAAGATGGGCTCACCCGATTTATATCGAATTAGAGATGAAATTTGCTGCCTCAAGAGTTTTTACACTTAGTAGGAAAACATTTGGTTTTCTGGATGTTTTGGGATGTCTGGTGTGTTGGGGGCTTTTTTGCTGCTTTAGGGTAGCTATTGGCATCTCAATGCGTCACCGTGTCTCTAAATTGTTTGCACTGAATTAGAATTTGGGGAAAATCTAGGAGAACTCCTCACTTAATGTAAATAATATAGAGACCCGTGGTGCGAGAACCGGCTCTCCCTTTAATCCGAGCTGACCAGGCTGTGTCGTTTTTCAATCCTGAGAGGGAGTAAAGACTCGGAGCCTGGTTAATTTGAGGAAGACTCATCCCAGTGATTAAGTTGCTGTGTTTGGGGGGCTTTGCTGATGGTACAGAGAGGCCGGCGACGTGGCAGCCCAGCAGGGGGTAGCCGAGCACTGGTAACTAAGGCGGTGTCCAACTTGGCCGTATCCTTCGGTATAAGGACAGCGATAGAGAGCACGCACTCGCTAAACAGATTTTGCTTCCTGAAGGCTTGGGTTATTTACCCTGTTGGAGAGAGATGGTGCTCTGTTTGCTAGGAGAAGCCACGGCGCGGGGAATTCACCCTGCAGAATAATGTGCCTTTTTTTTTTTTTTTCCTTCTTTTTTTTTTTCTTTTTTTTTTTTTTCCCTTTTTTTTTTCCCTTATGGCTGTAGGTTAAGATTTCAGATTGCTCAGGTGAACATTCCCCAGCTAAACCCTTGGAAGTCAAACAGGAGGGGAAATTGTTGTCTTCTGATAAACTACTGTATTTTTGGAACTCTTCACATTTCTTGGCACGGAATGCATCTTTTTTTTTTTTTTTTCCCCTTTATTTTTTTTTTTTTCAAAGCTGCTTGCCAAACGTGTACATAATTTGCTATGCCTATGGAGTTGCATCGCTAAGTGAGGAAGCTGTGCTTTCCAAACAGAGACTGGCAGCTGGCAAACATAAAATATCTCAATGGTGGCAGAGTCCCACAAAAAAAAAAAAAAAGGAAAAAAAAAAAAAAAAGACACCTGGTTTTGAAAAATACAAGGCCTGGCCTTCGTTTAATATAAAGCAATTGATCTTGAGCCTAAACTCGCTTTCCACTGCTGAGAACCTGGTCACACCGCTCCATTTCACAGCTGAATCTGTCTGGGGATGGAGCCTGAAAGTGTGCGTTCTGCTACCTTTCCTTGCCTGGGAAAAAAAAAAAAAAAAGACAAAACGCTGGGGAATATTTCTCCCTTTCCCCCTTTCCTCCCCAACAAAATAATGGGCCTTGGCGGCTGAGCTGACGTACTGCAGATTGCAGGGATGGAACTGCTTATATTTAAAAAAAACGGCTGCCCTTCGCTCGCGTCGCACCCAGGCACAAGGGCTGGGATTGAGAGCCTGCCTTTCAACCAGAAAAAAAAGACAAAACGCTGGAGAATATTTCTCCCTTTCTCCCTTTCCTCCCCAACAAAATAATGGGCCTTGGCTGCTGAGCTGACGTACTGCAGATTGCAGGGATGGAACTGCTTATATTTAAAAAAAACGGCTGCCCTTCGCTCGCGTCGCACCCAGGCACAAGGGCTGGGATTGAGAGCCTGCCTTTCAACCAGGCTTCCTCCTCCTAGCCGGCATGGAGGGCAGGCAGGAGGCCCAGGGAAGATGATTAGTGTGAGATTTTATATTATTTATTTTTTTCACAGGGTTCAGAGAGCTCAAATGGCTTCTTAATGTTCCCAAAGAGGGCTGAGAAGGGCACCTAGTGCCTGATCTGTCTGGATGCCACAACTGATGGGCCTCTCCTTGTGCTGGCATCGCAGCAGTGTCGCAGAATGTGCCTGATAATGAATTATTAGACATTGCGGCCGCGTCACAGATCCTCGACGCTCGTCTCAGCCTCTGCTCTGCGTGGCTTTGATGGCCCAGCCTTTGTTTCTGGCCTCTGCTCCTCGTCTCCCTCCTTGGCTGCTGCCAAAAGGCTGCCTGCCTTACCGGGGTGCTCCAGCCATGAGCAGGGCTGCAGAGATTGGGTGGGTTCAGGTTTTGGCTTGAGGGCTGGAGGGGGTTGGAAGAGTTTCAGGCTTGGGAGAAGGTGGAGGAAGCAGCAGCAGAGCCAGCGGGGGCTGCAGGGTCTGCCGGGAGCGTGGGGCCTCAGGGAGAGACGTCTGTCTCCTGCTGAGTCTCTGTGTGCTGGAGGGAGAATTAGTCAGGAAAGGCACCCTCCTCTCTAGACCTACCGTGCCCTGAAATTCCAGTGATTCCTTGTGTAAAAGTTTCATTTTATGGCCACCCTTGGTGGCATTGCAATATTATTTTTTTTTGGCCATTATTATTGAGGAAGATGAAAATGCTTATTGTCATGCCTCTCCTAAATCCTGGCTGCACAGTTTCGGAGGTAACATCCCTACCCTTTCATATAGATGTATATATATAAAATCTCTCTCTATTAGATAATTTATTTTCTTTTAAGAAGCCACTCTTGAAGGGAAGGAGTGCTGCTGGATACCTGTTTAAGTGGCTGTTAATGGAAAAGCCCCTCAGTTGCCCGTAGCCTGTACTCACCTTGTTGCCACCTACGCCAGGCTGCTCCTGGGTTGCTTTCCTTTGTTCTGTTTTCCTCAGTGCAATGAACCCTTACGTTATGAGTTTCTGCTGTAGTTTTAACCTCTAATATGCAACCATTACAGCTTATCTCGTCTCCTAAATTACTCTAAAATCCAATTATAAAATCCTCTTTCCCTCAATAGCACACAACTTGCCACATTACTGAAATGCTGGGTAGCTCTTTTGTTTTTCTAAATTAATAATAACTACCATTTTCCGTCTGCTCTCAGTATGGTAGTCTTTTATATCACTGTGCTGCTTTCCCATAATACATATTATGGTTCTTTTTATATGCTAGTTACGTTTGGAAAAAACGAGAAAGGTTCTGAAAAGATGTGCCAGTCAACTTCTGTGTATCAAAAATATGACAATGAAAATCCTTAGTGGAAACTTAGGCAGAAAATTCCTAATAACGTTGTATCCTGCCAGAGGAAAATGGCAGCTCATTATTTGCTGGAACCTTTATTTTGGGCTGTAATGGTTGTGATTTCAAACCACTTTCTAATGATTTCAAAATAAGGGTCCTGAGGTAACATGTCAAAACAAATGCAACAGGACAAATGGTAAGCTCTATATCCAAAAGTATGCAGAAATATTTTTGTCTTACCTGTACGGTTTCCAAATTTCTAGTAGGCTTTGTTCTTGCTTTTTTTTAAAATCAAATGACAAAAATAGACATTATTTACTTTGGAAGTTTATTAAATGCGTATCCTGAGTTCCCAGGTTTTCCTCTTTCAAAATGCCAAAGTCTCCATATTAACAATCCAAACATTGATTGTGTCCTGACACTAAATCTTTTGCTCTTAGAATATTAACTATGTTGATAAAACCGCTAGCCTGTTTTTAATAAACTGTCTAGTACTGTAAGCATTTTCTGAAACCCAGTGTGAAGATCTGGCGATAAAAGGGATGCAGTGGAAATAAAGATGCGCCCTTCAGGTTTGCGGCGTGGGTGAGATTTGCCAGAAGGACATGCTAATAGGTAAATAACATAATCACATGTTTGCACACAAGCACAAACATGTATGTTCATTTACACACACGGCCTGGTGCTATCTAATAATTAATCAAGTGCAGTAAATTAACCACCGAAGGAGTGCACACAAATGTAAGGAGGCTTCCCAAGGGAAGAGTTTTTCCTTAGAGTGGCCACCAAAATGATGATAATTGGTCCTCCACCCTATGACAAATTAAAGAGAAGTATCTGATAATAGTCTTATTCTTCCAACCGAGCGAGATTGTCCTAAAGAGCACACAGGAACTTCTGGGCTGGAAGAGAGTCACCTGGAATTACATAGATTTTTGGAAGTTTACAACACAAGGTGTAAGACCCCCCCAGCCAGACATAATTCCGTGTGCTCTGGGATCCCATCCCCACCATCCTCACATTAACTTCTCTTGGCCTTTTTATAGGAATCATATATGGAAGGATCAGAGCATTGACTCTCCTCTGGTATTTCTCCTGTCCTATTTAATTGGCCCTTAGCACTAAAAAAAGGCCTCAAAGACTGATTCCTGAAGAGGAATGCTTGGGTTGTCCACCAGTACGTTACAACGTTTTGGTGTTCAGCTTTCCAGGCTTGTAAATTCTTTTTTTGGTGTGCTACAGCTCTCATACACTCCTGCTTTGAGGTTATGCTATTTGGTTTTTTTTAACTTGTACCTGCTTCTTAAGTGATTGCTTCTTTGAGCCTGGGAAATATTTCACTTTATTTATCATGACCTAAAGTAAATTAACCCATATCAGCACAGAAGTAGAAGACGCTGAAAATATATTTCTATTTTAAATTGAAGTTCAAGGCAACATTGAAATGAATAATTATTTACTATTTTGTTAAATGCTGACATATATGACAGCAATCATACATTAGTACAAATGCTTTTCTGTTTTGAATGGCTCATTAGTTGCTTTGTAGGGCTGTACTGGTTTTTTAAGATTCAGATTCAAAATCTCTTCTGATTTTCTGCTGTTTGGTTTTTGGCAGCGGGCCAGCTGCAGATATGCATAATATTTCACTGTTAGACCTTGCAAACAGAATATCCTGCTGTGCTAAAGAAAACATTGTGTTTCTTACCACATGAAAATAATCCATCACTTTTCAATCAGCACACACGCATACGCTGGTGCACACGCACACACACACACACACACAACCCCTCTACCTGTTTTTTCCATCAGACTCCAGAAAAAAATTAATGGCTATGATGTGAAGGGTGGACTCTTTGTACATGATCCATTAAAGTACAAACTAATCAAAATATATCTAGCATCTGATTTGCAAAGCAATGTGGAGCCAGAGGCAAGCTGAGGAAATAGACCATCTGAAGACCTCTCTGACCTTGTTCAAGCAGCAGTGTCTTTTTGTTTGTTTTAAATGTTGCGTGGAAAGTGAGAGCACAAGTTTACGACAACCTAGAACATCCCTTTGCACAGCTCGTAGAATGCCTTACATATAAAAAGGTAAAAAAAACAGGATAGATATCATACAACATGCAAAATACTAGTTTAACGTGTGCAGCTCATCAGTAGTGAAGGTTTCCTCCTTGGGAGCAGACAGATTGCACAGGAGGAAACTCATTCATGGTGGAGCACAGAGAATCCGGGGGTGCATGTGCACAGGCTGTGGGGAAAATAAAGCAACTCCTCTCTCTTTTTTTTCCAATGCTGTGCCAGATATTTCTGTGCATTTGTGACTTTTCTTCTGTGCACTGGATGTCCCTGAAATCTGGGTGTTTACCAAGGGCAGTGATACCTCAACAGTGGCCCATTCCAAGAGCAGGAAAAGAATAAAAAGAATAATTTAGCTACTGTACCACCCTGTACTGAGTCTCCCTGTGGTTTTTGCTGTAATTCATCCTTTGTCTACAAGCGGGCAACATATTATATACCAATACAGAAACAGGAGTGGATTTTTTACTTTCCAGTGATGAAACAGTGGTCAATGAAACTGCAGGTATTTAGGGCCATAGGTGTAGTACAGTGAATGTGGTGCAACTAAGTATTTAGGCACCTAACCCTTACTTTAAAAGGAAGTTAGAGCCCCATGGAGCAGTTAAGTCCAGATTTTTTCTGCTTAAATGTTGCTCTTCTGCTCTGAACATAGTCACTGTAGGATGTCTCTGCAGCAAACTGAGAGGAGCAATTAGGAAGTGTTTGCGTCACCTGTGATGACTAGATTAAGAGCCTGGAGCCAGGTGGGAAGAATCATGATGTATGACCCAGGTTACTTTGTTGAAACTGCCTTTCTTCCGTCTGCAATCCTTGATATTTTGCTGAATGAGAGTGAATAAGGAGATGTAAGAGATGTACCGCATAGTCTTTATGCCTGTTGGTAATACATCAGCCAAATGCACATGGGCCATTCAGGTAGGTAAGGTCATGGCATCTTAGGAGGATTTTTTTTCCCCCCTGTCTTTACAAGGTCTTAATGTTTTTATCTGTGTGTTCCTTGGACCTAAATTCAAGGCAATAGGGTGTGAGAGCTGAAGGAGCAGGTGTAGAAGCAGGTGGTGGGCAAGGTTAAGCAGAGGCACCGGGAACCAGGGAGTCACCAAGGCTGGAGGAACCTGGCTTTTAATTTCTGAACATTCTTCACTGCTGCCCTTTGAAGCATTTTTAGTCATGCATTTTGAGACCATTGAATTTTGAACTTCTGGTCACCCCTTTCTTCCAGTTGTGAAAACAAGAGCTTGTCAGTGGAAAAAGGAGTTCTCAACAGAACTGTCAGAGTGCAGTTTGTGACGTGAGTCAAAAAAAACGAGGTCTGCTCTGTTGCCGCGATAACACTTGATTAAGATGACTTGCCAGGCTGTTGGTTCAGCAGTTTTGTTGCCACCCACTTATTTTTTACTTTCTCAATTATTTTTTGTGCTTTATCTAGGTTTGGGAGCTTGAAAATTGATGCAACACATTCTGGTATCTAAATAAAGCGTGAGAACATTTGGCCAGCCTTTTCAGGATTATTTTGTAAAATAAATGACTTTCCTTCGGAGTCCCACATCTTCCAGCTCCCTTTGCAGTTTTCATCTTAAAGATGGAGCTGTAAGAGAGAGAACGTGGAGAGGGTAAAGCAATGAGAAAAGACTAGTCTTGTGGTTGGAGCGAGAGAGAGCTATTTTCAGCGGTGCTAACTCATGTCTGACCTCGACAAGGCGGTTACCACTTTGTACTGATCAGTTTACTCATCCATGAGATACATAAAATAATTGACAATATACTGATTTGGGTTGAAATAAACAGAAAATATGTATTTGTAGAAAAGAAAGAAATCTTTGCTAACATTTTAACTTGTGGAGTGGCAAATGTTTTGAACTAAAACAGCAAGACTGTTCATCTGAGTTTTCAGAGGTCCTTACAAGTGGAGCCAACTGAAGCTGTGGTCACTCTGGAAGATAGGGAGTACCCTTTGTGGCAGTTCTCTGGTCTTAAATGGGAATAAAGTTTGTGCAGTCTTCAAAAGATTGACCTTACTTTCCACGAGTTAAGAAGAGAGTTTGCTTTCCTCACATACAGTATCCTTACACTGTGGGCACAGAATTGCTCACTGAGAGAGGTGCAGTTAAACTGATCACTTTTCAGAAAGTTAGCTCTAACCAGGGAAGGGGTTCAGGCACCATCCCTGGAGGTATTTATAAGACGGGTAGACATAGTGCTTAGAGACATGGTTTAGTGATGGTTTTTATCAGGGTTAGGTTGATGGTTGGACTAGATGATCTTAAAGGTCCTTTCCAACCTAGACAATGCTATGATTCTGTAGGTGTCCACCTCTTCCCTCTCTCCTCATCCCAATTATAGAAGCCTCTGAGCGATTTGAACACACAGGAAATGCCAGAGGATTTCTTTGGGTGAAGTGCTTTTGCAGATGGAGTTATTTGCAGTATTATTTTTCACAGCTGAATATGTCCCCTTCAGCAGCAGCTGAAGACCAATGTCAGACAATCCCATGAAGTCCTTTTTCAGAACGGCTTGCCTATTTTACCTCAACATTTCTGACAGTACGATTTTTTTATCCTGTTAACTCAAAGGCTCCATAAAGAAAAATATAAGGGGGGGTAATGCATCCAGCAAGTAAAATACTGGTCAGCCACGTCGTTTGTGTTAATTTAATGTACTACAAGGTAGAAAGTCACGTCTAAAGCGCTTTACTGTTAATCCCCTGCTGCTGTGAGAAGAGCTGGCTTCGTCCTTAGGTGTGAATATTGACCTTCTTTTGGACTCACAGGCACTTCAGCAGCTCAGCATCGCTGCTGGTAGTTTACAAGAGGAGTCTCCAAGTTTTTTCCTCGACCAGAAGGTCTGCTGGCCCGATAGGAGGACCTCTGAGGGCAGTGGGGTGGAATAGACAGAATGAGAGGAGAAGGGAGGGGAAGGGATCTCTTATTATTTACTCTGGGGAGGGATGGAAGAAAAAATCTGAGGCTCCTGGAAGAGACAGGAGGTCTGTTGTGACAAACAGGTAAAAAAGAGGATGCTGATAAAGCAAAGAAAAAAACCAGTACACATGGAGCTGGTGATGCCCCTGTGGACCACCAAGAAACAGCTGATGCAAAAAGTGAAATGCCAACGGTTCCCAAGCGACAGGCAGAGAAATGAGCCAAAAATAACCAACATTAAAGCAAAATTCAGGCTTGTCAAAGTGCTACCAACAGTAAGAGAAAAAGAGCCAAGTGCAGTCAGGTAGTTGTTCCAAACACCTAGAAGTGCCAGCTGGCATCTTCTGGAGGAAGCATCCATCAGCAAAATGATAGCTTTTTTTCTTCCTCTTCATTGACCATAGCAATATTTGTCCAGGTATTTTCTATGTCTCTTATATGAATATTAGTCAAGAAGGGGAAAACAGTCCCTAAATTGCCCTGTACGAAATCACAGCAGCAGAAAAGTCTTTTCAGAAGAAAAGAAAAAGTCTTTTCTTTTTTGTAAGGAGACGTTGGAAGCGGAGAAGGATTTCCAGTTGGAAGAGGTGGTGTTACCAAAGAAGCTGTAGATAATGAGGAAGGAGTTAGGAAGAGGAATAATTGAAAGGGATGCCTCCAGCACAGTTCAAGATTAATGTTCCTCTTAGTTTATCTCGTATTTCTTCCACGGATGATTTTCCAGCTTATTTGTACGGTTGACACTGGGAGTAAAGAGCTGGTGAAGCACAGAACTCCACACAGTCTGCTGAATTCTTGCCATCGCCATTTCAACAGAAGGGAAAAAGATGACCTACCTGATTTTCCAGATGTTTACAGTGGGGTAAATGAGAGGTGAGATGGATTGTCTGGAAGGAGGTGTTACCGCTGCTGATTAGCGTTGGCCAAGCCAGGCCACCTTGGGCAGCGTGTGACAGAACCTCAGGTGTGCAGCCCTAAACTGGGGAGCAGCTTCTCTCCTGGTGGAAGAGCTGGTGCTGGGGGATTGAAGGGTCACACCTTGCTGCAGTGATTTCTACACTGAAGGGAGTCCCCTCTGGTGAAAGTCTGATAAATCACAAATGCTCTTACTACAGGCTCAGCTCCTTGGTGTTCTTAGGGTATTCAGAATTACCCACCGTGCTGCTATTTGCTATTAGCTTCCTTTATTTTAGGTTTTTGTGTTGACAATGTTGTTTGTAGCCTTCAGTCTTTTAAGAAAAATGGTTGTAATTAACCGGTGATAACACACAGCTGTTGTTTTACTGTCAAAAGCTGTGCACCTGACTTGGAGAAGTTGCAGAGGAAGGTGTTTGCTTCAGCCACAGGTACCACTAGAGATGATTGACTTGCAGAGGACTGTTGTCTGAATGGTAAGAGTAAATTATTAACTTTAAATTTACTTTTTGATATTTTTTTTGTCCCATTTTGTCTTAAGACAAGCCCAATTTGGGGAACAAGCTCATACAAATATGATTTAAAGCGTTGTAATATTTAATACATCGAGTATTACCTGCAGAGCACTCTACTGCCCTGAAAAGAGAATCGATGTAACAGGTGCCCAAAAGATTGGGTGTCTCTTTTTGTGATGTGGTTCACCTGAACTCAGACAGATATTCTAGAGCTTTGTAATGGCAGAACTCATCCTCCTGCATATCCCTTCTGGTACCTTTCACAGTGCTTTGTCCAGTTGTAAATGGAGCAGCCAAAGAGAACACCGTCATCTTTCTTGCTAACAAATCTCTTGTTCCAATATATTTCCCTGTTAGGGCTCTTCACGCTCTACTTTGCCCTGTTTAATTTCATCTCATTACTCCTGTTTGCATTTTAGTTTAGCTTAGCAGTCCTCTTGTCATGGTTTTTTGCTCTATCCATCTTCATGTCTTCTGTCACATCAGTCGTCGTTTCTGTAGGAACCAAACCACAGCTGCCTGGGATATAGAGTGAAATTCAGGGTTTGAACACTCCTCAGTCCCACAGCTGAAGGGAACGTCCCTTGCTGTTCAGGTCCAAAAAAATATTTGAGTATAAAGGGATTACATTACACTTGCTAGAGCTTCACTCAGAAAGATACCTTATAGACGTTTCTTTTTCTTTATTGGAGGTCCAAGACTTCCCTCTTCCTATATTTTCTTTGGTTGCAATGCCAGAGATGTTATTTTCTCTCAGCCACACAAAGTTTAGCCATTAATTTCTTCTTTCTGTGTCAGACTTTCAAGGGTACCCTTTTCCCTTCAGCTTTCTCTCGCATTTTTTAATTTTTCAGCCAACTTTCAATTTTTGCGCTTCTGAATTTGTGCTTGGAAGCTGTTAAAACCTTCCCTGTTTAAAGCTACTTATTTAACTGAAATAATAGAGACTTCAAATGTGAAATTTACTTCCGTGGAGCGGATTGGCACAAGGCTTAACATTCACCAGAAACCTGATGTGTGTCCTCTGATTTACTGCAAATCACTTCTCATTTACACTGGAAGTACAGATAAAATCAGATCCATAACATCGTGATGACTGGAAGCGGTCTGTTTAGCTGCTTCGTAACAGACGGTTGAATCAAATCATTTTCGAAATCCCGTACCAAAAAAATTGTGTGCATTGTGTGCAGTCTCTCTCTTTCTCTCTCTCTCCAGTACCGTGCATTTCCTGCGGGTTGGAGCAAACTCCCTGTGCTCAATTGGGCCTCGTATTGTGTCATTGACATTGATGTTTTATTTACTGAGTTACATTTGCGGCCGCCTTTATTTCCAAAACGTTTCCTTAAAGTCTTGTCTACGTTAAACGTTCTCCTTCCTCTTTCCATAAAGGATTTCATGATGTGCTGATCCAGTCGGAAATTTCCTTGTAAAGTCTGGCAGGAGCTGCCAATACTCAGGGCTTTTGGGGCAACGGTGCAAACTTTATTGTGAGAGTTATCACATCCCCTTTCTATTCACCTGCTGGGTTTTTATGACTTAGAAATCACTACGCCTTGTTTATGATGGCAGTTTATTATAGGGTAAGAATATACCCAAAATATTTTTTCAATTACTGAAATAAAATGCGGAAGATTCTGCCTACGATACGGGTTAAGGAGAAATGGGTGGGGAATGTAATTCCCCTTGAGGAAGCAATGCAATTAGTTTAATAAATAAAGGGAGTGCATTAATTAGGTTAATAAATTAGGAGAGCTGCTATTTGTCAGTGCTTGATTATAGCCAGCTTTTTGTTTGAATATTATTTGGTCAGGAAGGGCAGGTGTTTCTGCAATATGAATTACTGTTCTGCTTGATTTAAACAAATTTTATTTCAGTCTTCAGTATCTTTCCACTTCAAACACAGTCAAACACTCATCTGAGTTTTACAAATTTTGACTGAGTTGTTCCCTGGGTTTCCAAAACCCAATACCTGAATATTATGTACAATGTTACTGCACAAATATTCATACAAATTGTCTTGCTTTCTCTTATGAGATGTATTGGCCTGCTGTTAACAAATAAAATACCCACAATCGCTCTGTCTAATGCATTATGCACAACGGGGCAAATTCAGTGCAAGCCAGGCGCCATTTGGTACTTCCAACTGGCCAAAGTTTGGTGATTTTTATGGATGTGCAGCACCCAGTACTTCGTGTTCATGTCAGTGAGCGTCGGTGCAGCCCCATGGACAGGCTGCCGGCGTTCGCTGCTCAGGTGAGGGGGTGAACTAGGGACAGTTTTGACTTAATTAATGTTGATCAGTAAGTAAATGACCAGGGAAACGCCCTTGTGACATAAGGTAAATTTGCTCGCATACCTGCTTAGACGTACATTTGAGTACAGATGAAATTAAATACTAATATATAGCTACTGAAAAATCCATTTATTTTAGCACCAAAGAAATGTGAGTCATTACCAACGTTGATAACTTAAAATGCTTTTTTCAGTGGCCGGGGGGTGGGAAGATTGTTTTCGGGAGTGTTCCTTCTCATGTTTGTATTGTGCAACTGAAACACGTCCAAGAAATAAGTTATAAATACGCAGTTTTCCCATCGTTGTTTATTTCTGGAATTCTTCAGCTGTGATCTGCGGTCACAGTATCAGCTGGCTGTGGAGCACTTGCTGGGGGCTGGGGAGAGCAGCGAGCTTGGCCCGGGAAGGCTCCATCCAAAGGAGATGAACAAGAAAGAATGAGGTGTAATAAAGTTGGAGTGTAAATCACATCCGTGCACTCAGCACTCGGTGTGCTGATCTCCTTGCCCTTGCCTCTTTACCCTTTGCAAAAAGCACCCCACCCCAAAAATTAATGTGAAAAAGACCAAGACGTACCAAATCATAGCATGGGGCTTAGTTGCTTTCTTAACCTGGGAAGCAGCAACTCCAAGCTGTGCTCTGTTTATATCCTTGAGGAATTTTTCTGCTGGTGGTATGAATTAACCCATTCCTCTGGTTGGTACTGCCTTGTTATTAAATGGACTGCTCACCCTCAGTTGCTGGCACGACTCCTCTTGTCTTGCTACTGCATTGCGGGAGGAATTAAAAAGCCATAAGAATATGTCATTTTCCAGCCCAGTTTGCCACCTGTAGTAAATAGGGAGTCGGAGTGCTGATCCAGGAACGGGCTCGGTGTTTCATTTTTACCAAGAAAGTGCAAAAATAAAACGAAAATCCTCCACAATGAAGTGAACGTAGCACTTAGTTTGGACAGCGTAGGCACATAAAGATGTGGGAGCTGTAAAAACCATTATCTTTTAGCAAACAACAGTCGCTCATCAAATAAGACAACGATTTTAATGAAGAATCACAGATAAGAATACAGCAGCGCATTGATTAATGCGCACAGCAACTTCTCCTGAAACATGACTGCATTAGGTCTTTACTCTTTTGAGATGATATGCAAGCTGTAATAAAGCTTTTACAGTTATTCAATATCATGAATAGTATTAGCAGAATGATCAGAGGTTCTGGTTGAAATGGATGACTATAGATGCCGGACTTCTTAAAGTTCTCACTGTCTCATGTATGCCCACGTTATTATTAGACAGAGATAAATACAGGAAAGAAATGTCCAGGAAAGAATTAAGGGGAAAAAAAGTGAACAACCTGTTATTTTTGGTTA
Organism: Calidris pugnax; assembly: GCF_001431845.1. NCBI lineage: Eukaryota > Metazoa > Chordata > Aves > Charadriiformes > Scolopacidae > Calidris > Calidris pugnax. The sequence goes on from NW_015094507.1 coordinate 614,933, forward strand.
TGGTGCAACATAACGTGGCTATATTGTACAGTAATTAAGAATTACCTAATTTAATCCACGGCGATATACAAAAACACAGCACCATGTCATTTAGTTCTGTTTGGCTTTTGTAAAGGTGCTTTTTGGAGAAGGGTGCTTGTCACCGGTAAAAAATGGTCTAGTCTTTAAAGCTGTACTGATTTATTTTTGAATGCGGGGCTATTGTTAAATATTAAATGATTTTTTTTTCTTTCTTTCTTTCTTTGGATCTAGACCATACATCACACTTTTGTCATGAAAAAAAACTATATGTAATTCCTGGGGCAACACGTCCCCATTTCCCCTGTAGATTTTTCTGATCGTTGAAGCCTGCAATAAAGCGGTGCCGTGCACACCTGTGTGACACATGGAGGGTGCAGGGCCTGCACCGCGGGTTTCAAGCACCGAGGGGGAGTTGCTGTGATCTCACCAAAATTTGGTAGGGCAAAAATCCTTTTCAAGGAAAGTTGTTAAGATCTAGGTGGGAAACCTAAGGCTGGAGAATGAGCTTAATTTCAAATCTTCCTGAAATCAGTTATTCTGCAGAACTACTCCTGTGAGTTAGCGAGCACACAAGCTGGTTTATTGTCTCGCACGTGCAGTTAGGTTTAAGAAAGTTTGTGTTTGCTTGCATGGGTAAAAATGTGGCGTACGAGGCTTCTTGTTTTGATTATCTTTTGACCTGCTGGCTTACCTGAGATGAGAGAGAGAGAGAAATGATGCAAATGGCTGTGAGCTCCAGCGTGCTGCGTGATGTGTGAAGGAAGCACGGAGCACATGTGCTCTCTTAATGTGAGTTTCTCAGTTAGTAAGCCAGCGCCTATTAGTAATATCATCATTCAGGGCTAATTAATGCACCATTATGGTCTTCTAAGAGGCTTTTGCCAGTGTGATGCTGGGTGCAGGGGTTAGTATTTGTTCTGGAAATGTTTTATTATTATTGCTTTAGTGTAATTTGAAAGCTGATTTGGTGTCTTGAATTGCACTCACACCCCCAGAAGCATTGTTTTAATTGGAAATATTTGCAACTAAAAATACCAGACACAAACCATAGATGAATAATGTGTAGTGGGCCATTCTCTAATTCTATGAAAGGATAGTTTTACAGAGAACAGAGAGATGCAGATCTGACAGCTTGGTTATTCTGACCAAGAGTTTGTCCCCAGCTCTGAGGGGCTGATCTACCCATTCCCCTCTCCCAGATCTGCTGAGGGCCTTGTGGGTCATGAGCAACTTCTGAGCATCAGACCTGAAACTCTTCCTAAGGAGGATGCTTTTGGAGAACATCTGTTTTGAAAACACAAGGCATGTGCAAACCAGAGTAAGACCAAGGTCATCTGAAGTTTAGCTTTCCTCTACCCAAGAGATGCCTGTAGTCATTTTGCTAGCTTTATTTTCATCTGGTCCATGCATAGTAAAAATTCTGCTCATAAAGCGATCCCAAAAGTTGTTATGGCCCTAAAGAATGCTGCTTAAAGCAAATAAGTGCTGTAGTTTCCAGAATCTGTCCCTTAATTAGTAAGAGGGGTCAAGTGTCAGGTCCATCAGTGAGCTGTAGTATTTCATTTTTCCATCAGTGAGGGTCATTCATTTGAGAAGACAAAGAGGCTGAGAATTTTCTCTGTGACATTGTTCTGGTTGCCTTTTCTTTTCTCATGTTGTTCCTAGCTTTTTCCTGATAGCTTAGCTTGTTTTTTTGAAACTAGTCTCTGGGTAATACTTTAGTGGACTCTTAAATCACCATTTTTTTTCTGCTGCATGGCAATATAGTGCCTTCCTTTCCATTAACCTACTGCCTGATTACACCAACTGTCTGAAATGCAGTTAGAATGACTCTTTGCGTACGATCTTATCTGACACTAACATCTCCTTCCATTTTTTAATCTCATTTTAAGCACGTGGAACTATTTGAAGTTCCTTTTGCCCCTTTTATCTAGATTCCATTTTCTTAAATGAAATCATCCAGCTTCTCCGAGGGGAATAGTTTAATTGTTCAAGGTGCATGATTTGTAGTGACCTTACAATTGTGCAGGACCACAGTCCGTGCAGTTCCATGCAAGTGATCAGAAGGGGCCATGCTCGCCTTTGAAGTGGGGTAGCTTATTAGAAAAGTAGTAAGTTGTATCAAACTTTCTTTCCAATTAACTGTGTCCTTTCCACATAAGCATGTTCTTTGTGTTGGGGATTGGGGTGGGGTTTTTTTGGTATGGTTTTTTTTTTTGAGTGCAATTTACTGCCAAATCTATGTTTTAACCAACTAGTATAAAGTAATTTCATTCCAACCACCTATTGATTCATCTAAGTTCATAGCTGAATAGTCATAACTTAGGAGATTTACAGAGTTCTGGGTGTCCAATTTATACAGCTTATTTGTTTTACAATAAGGGTGCTTCCCCCCCAGTCCCCTTTTTGTTCTCTCTGCTCAGCTTTACTTACAAAAACTGTGACTGGTGTTCTCCACTGCTTCCATGGGACCCATCGTATGATTTGGCTTTGTATGGTTTTGATTTAATCAAGAGGAAGATGAAAGTGGGTGTGTATTACTTTCAACTCCTTAGCCATTTTGCCATCCATCTTAGTCAATGTGTGGTTGCCCAGGACACAGCATTAATGATAGCTGTCAAAATAATAGTCAGAAGGTTAAAGGTCAAGAAAAATATGTAAAAGACTTCAGGGTGAACCAGATGATAAAGTAACTCATTTAGGCCATTAAATGCTAGCATAGTATGGACTTGATGGGTTCATGGGTTACTAGAAGCAAGAAGAGTAAATGGGGACATCTTCAAGTAGTTTACTCTTGTTAAAAGATGAAAAAAGATGATAATAGCATTACCAAACAAGCACACTAAAGGCAATTTTCTTAATTACCGTGCTGACCCAGCAGTGCACAGAGAGAGGTCTTGTTATTAGAATGAGAGCTTTTACTTTCAAACAATATTAACCCTTCTCGGTACCGTATGTCTTAATTAAGAATATTCCTGGAAGTTCTGCAGCTGTCAACATTTTTACATTTCTCTTTGGGTTTGCAAAGCAGTGGGACAAGAAACAAGCATTGCAACTGTTGCATCGTTTCAGTGGTCTTTATTTCATTTTAGGTCTGTTTTCCAAGAAAGCTATGACTCTCGCGTTTATGAAAGGGCCAAGCCTGAACAGCTAACTCACCTCTTACTATGTATATTCATACATTGTATTTGTACTTTAGCAGTCCTAAATGTTAATTGACTGAAGAAGAGCTTATGTGATCTTACACTACCCAGAAGGATGCTATCGAAACAGCAGTGTAAAGTTGTCTCCCTTTCCCTTATTTTTTCAGCAGTACATTTTATTTAGAGTTGCTTAGAGAACATCATCAACTAATTTTCCAGATTAATCTAGGTAGGTAAGAATATAAAGTTCTAGAAACTATTATCCTTTTCTTAAACAGGGAAATTCCATAGAAAACTAGAAAGTTTTATACATATAAATAAAGTTTTGGAATTTCACTATCTGCAACAGTGGGATGTGAATTAGTAATTTTCTCAAGCACTTAATGAAAAATTCTAGCAAGATTGATGCGGTTCATACCCGTTGCCCGTCTTCTGTTACCTCCTGGCCACGGATAATGAAGGCTTCATCCAGGCTCTAAGACTTTCCAAAATGTTGACAGTCTTTCGTGCCAGAGAGCCTGCTATTTTGGCTGGTTTCTTAATGTGTCCTCTCAGTAGTATTACTTTAGTTTGAAGTGGTTATATGTCAAGCTCGGATATTTTCTTCTTACAGTCATTGTGTTATAGTTACATTTGGTGGAGAGGAAATATAAATCTTGGCATTGGCAAATGTCTTAGGCAGAGTCATCTTCTGCTCTTACAACATCAAAATAAAGATATGCAGATACAGAAGACTTTAATGAGAACAGTAGGGTATTACTGAGAAGATCATTAAAGAGAAAAGAAGCAATAATTTGCAATTTTCTGAAGTTATGTCGTTGCAGTGCCATGATGAAATCCCAGTACCATGTAGTAAAATCAGTTGTACTGAAAGATTGCTTTGGGAAGGCACTTCATGAGTATTGATAATTTGGGGAAGGAGGAACCAATAAATCTGAAGGCAACGACTGGGGCATCTAAAGTGTCGTGCTCTAGAGCATCTTTCTGCTTACATCTTCTTTTTTGCCTCCCATCTGCTGTCAGAGGACGTTTTAGTGACTGTCCTTCAAAGCACCGTGTCAAGCAACCTGTTCCCAGTCTTGGAAGCTGGGAAAATTATTGCTGGTGTGATAATGAGGAGACAAAAAGAACTATCAAGAAGTCAGATTTATCTCCCTGTACATTCTAGTCTGCGTCTGTCTTTGACTTGGTGTTTTGGTCTAGAGCAGAAGCAAACACTCTCATTTACCCCACTGACCACACATTGGTTCAGTTCATGGTGATTGTGGTGAGGGGAAAAACTAGATTCCTTCTGAAGGAAAATGAACCAGCAGCTGAGCTCCAGGTACTCGCCAACCATGGACCTGTTGGGAAGGAAGGGTCCAAAATAATGACTGTTCTTCAGTCAACTTAAAACTACCTACGTGGTATGGGAATTTACTCCAAGGAACCAGATAAAATCTAATTCAAAGTAACCCCCCCCAAAGTGCATCTTCTGTAGATGTAGAGCCCTCAGCACCAACTGTAGGAGTCTGTTGATCTTTTCACACCAAACTTCGTGCTGACATAGGTCAAGCCTAGAGTTAAGGCATCTAATCTAAGATGATTGTCCAAACCGGCGTATTTTCTGTGGCATTTGGTAATTATTTTTATTTTATTACGAATCAGCAGTACATCATACTAATATACCAAATTCTATTTCTGTTAGTACCGTAATATCTCTAACGATCCCTACTAATGTCACGAGACTGCAGGGCTTGGCACTCTGAAGACATGCAGTAATTTTGGCAGGAGCTACTTTGAAAGAGCTTACAACCTACCCCAGTGCAGTAGAGTGAAAAGCACGGGAGGGAGGGGGGTTTATCCTCACTTGCCTGAGAGATGGTTAAAGTGATTTGTCCAAAAGGTAATAGAAGGGATAAAGTAGAACTAACATTTGAAGGCACGTTCCTTGAAAATCATTGCACTGCCTGGGCAAAAGTCACTTGTTTTAGTGGATTTGTAACAAGTAACAGTGATTAGAAATAACCCCTGTGATAAACATAAAGCAACAAATTGTGGTCACGTTTACACTCTTTGTAGGTTTCTAGCAGAGCATTGTATTCCAGCATTATAGCGAGTTTAAAATCATATATCTTCTGATGTCTGGTTTGCAAAAATTGTTAGCTGACCAGGCAAAGAACATCTGAATGGCTAATGGAAACTTTCTCTTCCCCCTAAATGGGGCAGTTGTCTAATTTGTTTAGCTAAACTACATTAGCCGTACTGAAAGTTTTATTATCACAGTCAAAAGCAGGAAGCAGGGAACGGACATACTGTATTTTTAAAATTAAAGCAATTTTGAAAAACAAACTCAGTTTCTTATTGATTAGTTCAGTTGTTAGATTAGAGGCTCATTACTTTTAATAATAGGATAATAGTGGCTAGAAATGGAAAAGATCTATTAGATCATCGAGTCCATCCCCATTACAAGGGCAGGATATAGTCAGGTATATGTGGATGGATGTATCAAATATTAAATTCATATGACACAGTAAATCCTCTGTTTCCTTCACAGAGTGCTGATGCTAAGAGCTTTGACACTGAGTTGTTTACTCTTAAAAGCAGCTTCTGAGCTACCTTCTGGCCAGCTCTTAGGCAGATGTTTAGTTGGGAGGGAAAGGATCCCAGGAGCCCGGTGAGGAGTAAGGGCATGGCTTGGCCTTCTTTTCCCTCCCAGAAGCACGTCTCACTGTGCACTCAGCTGCAAGGCTGAAGTCCTGCTCCAAAGTTTGGTTTTGAGAGCGATAAATTGGCTACCTGTAGAGCTTTGTGATAAAGGGCCTCCCTCAACACTTCATTTCTAGTGGGTACTCCCCTTTTTTTGTGTCCCCACTGCCACTGAATTGCTTTTTCAAAGTAGATCTTCAGAGTGAGAGGAGCAGAGAGACCGAGGGGTGGTTCTGCAGGGGCAGCAGGGCGACACGGGAGACCCAAGGTGCCCAATCCACGGGTGACTTCCTTTTTTGTGCACGGTGCAGCAGCTGCCACGGAGACATTGAGAGTCAGGTGAGATGTGCAAGAAGAGAGCACGTACCAGATGAATCATTTTTCCCATCTGCTCAGCACCTGGTTTCAGGTAATTGATCTTAAACCACTCCATCTCTCCGCACATAAGTTTTGTAGCAAACGGGCCTATTTGGAATTGCAGTCCCCTTCCCCACGGAGCCAATCCCCTTCCCCACCAACTCGGGTTGCATTTTATGCGCCGTGATATTTATGGGGAACGTATGAAGGTTTGTGGGTTTTTGGGTTTTTTTTGGTGAATGTTATGCAAAAGGGAGTGGGGGTGGAGGTCTTCTTTCACATGTCCATGATTTAGCTTCTGTGAAGCTTCATAGATGAGGAAACCGGAAGGTTTTCCCAGATGTATAAAAATACCCACTCTTAAGAGACTGCCTTCAAGGCAGTCAAATAAATTTATTGGGCATATGGGGGTCATATTGACTCATCATGGGGTTTTTTTTCATTTATTCCTCACTCTACAATTATGATGGTGGAGAACGGGAAGACCTTCGGCTTAACAGCTTACTCCTCTCACTGCTGTATCTCCAAAAAAGGGAGACAGTTGTGTTAGAATGGACTGTTGAGAAGCAGTAGTGTAGTGCATTTTTTCAAACATTAGCTAAGCTCGGTATCAAATCGTCCAGTTCCCTGGTGCTGTCAGTACTTCTGTCCCTAAGCAGTGCTTTTATCTTCTCCAGGACTCCCATAAATCTACTCATGAGGAAGGGAGTAGCATTCATTTACTGGGACTACTCAAACAGGTGAGGAGGCACATTCAGTTCAATAAGACTAGCCTTGTGCATAAAGATTAATCACGTCACTAAGCATCTGAAAGATTTAAGGAGAAAGTCAGCCCTTTTTGATTCTGTCCTCATATTGATTTGGGGGAAATTGCTAAATTTAGAGCAATTAGGTACATTGAAAGTAATTAAATGCAAAAGTGCTGTAGCAATTAAAATGAGAGTCCGAGCTGCATGTAGAACAGTTCAAACATTTTATGATGTTTCTTGATTTCCTTACAACTGCATGAGTTTTTCCAGATTGATGCCTTCTGGAATTATGCAACCCCCATTTTGTTCGTTAAAATTGTTCCATGGTACCCCTCAGCAGTTTGTGCTGTAAAGTGAAATCTGTTTTTTTTTTTTTAAAAAAAAAAAAGAGTAAGTATGGATGTAATAATTTTAAGTCACAGTGCACTGCACATGCCCAGAAGAACCTCGATCACTTCCAAATTCAAGGACTAATAAAAATTGGAAGCACTCCAGTAATTTTAAATTACTTTGCACATTGAAGAGTGATTTAAAATCATTGAACTGATTCAATTTTTTTTATATATGCACTTCAATTTGGAAGTGAGTCAGATGGACAGCAGCGTGCCGAAGAGGTTCGAGACATACTGAACTAATTTAAACATTTTTAATTCAAGAAAGAGAGAAAGGAGGAGTAATGAGGTTCCTAATAGGAACCCGGAGAACACCGCCCATTTACTGCCACGCCGTGGTTAGGAGTAGGATGATAAAACAGCGAAGGAGTGACCAACTTGATTAGTGGACACGGAGCCCACTTTTTTAGCATTAGTGTGGTAGGGAGATAAAGGACCACCAGAGCCGGGGGGATCTGGATGAAGATTTTGTTTTTTCTTTTGTGGATCTGGCTTGGGGGAAAAGACACACGCGTGTGCATACGTGTGTGCAAAATGTAGGCAACGTGTAATTCGGCTTCACAACATTTGCTACCTGAGACCGGTATATCCTCGGAAAGGAAAAAGCTGGCAGATGGAACTGCCTGGCAGCATGTGAATATTACTTCAGCATTCATGCACTTACGCATAAAATTAAAATAGGAAAAGGCTTCTTTTTTGCAAGACAAAGATGCAAGGACCATTCTGAGGTTGATGCTGTTGAAGTTACACAGTCGTCATTTTGTATGTTCTTCTATGGAAATAACAAAACAAAAAAAACAAGTGGAATTTTCTCATCAATAAGTTGCTGTGGTCCCACATAACATACCCCGGGAAAATGTGTGATATTGTGATATTAACATCATAGTTGGCTTTTTTTTGAACAGATGAAAAACTAAAGCCTCCACATAGAGGGTATAGATAGAAGGGGATTAAAAAAAACCAAAACAACCAAACCAACCCAAATATTGGCTTTCTGAAGAGACAGTAGTTTTTACTTGACTCTTCATGCAGAAACAAATGTTTTCCTCTGTTTTAGAGGAGCCAAAGGGAAGAGTTAAGAGTGTTCCTTTGAACACTAAATTGCCTTTTGAGTAGGATTTTGATTCGGGGGTTCCGTTTTAATCCAAGTTTGACACAGTCAGCAACAGTCTCTGATTCTAGTCACAATAATAATAAAAAAAAAGAGCTCACGCGATGTGCTCAGAAGTCCAGTAGAAAGAAAGATGGAATTTTCTCTTTGCCCTCCATCCTGTCTTTTTCCTTGCATCAAGGGAATTGCACTGTGGATATCAGTGGGTTCCACTGAGTCAAAACTTCAACAGTAAAATCTTAACCAGGTATCACTGTGTTTCCATGGAGTTTCTTGCTTGTAGTTGGAGTAAACTCCCAGTGTCTGTCTTCACTAGAAGGACAGGGTACCTTCACACGTTGTCCAGTACATTTGGATCAACTGGCTGACTACTAAAATGGACTTAGCAGCCATTGCAAACCGATTTAACTTCATGGCAGCTTCTCTGGGGTAAGCTTTCTTCTAACCACATGTTTAACAATGGGCAGCTGAAAAGATGGGAAAGATGGTGTTGAGAGAGTTTGGGGTGTTCAGCCTGGAGAAGAGAAGGCTCTGGGGAGACCTTAGAGCCCTTTCCAGTTCCTAAAGAGGGCCTACAGGAGAGATGGGGAGGGACTCTTGGTCAGTGAACGGAGCCACAGGGTGAGGGATAATGGTTTTAAACTGAAAGAAGGGAAATTCAGATTAGATATTAGGAAGAAATTTTTTCTTGTGAGGATGGTGAGAGCCTGGCCCAGGTTGCCCAGAGAAGCTGTGGCTGCCCCATCCCTGGAGGGGTTCAAGGCCAGGTTGGAGGGGGCTTTGAGCAACCTGGTCTGGTGGGAGGTGTCCCTGCCCAGGGCAGGGGAGTGGAACTGGATGATCTTTAAGGTCCCTTCCAACCCAAACCATTCTATGATGCTATGATTCTTTGCAAAGCCATGTTTTGCTTCTGTGTTCCCTTACTCAGCTGCTTTAAGGTGTACTCTAACGTGACCTTATTTTTAGTGGTAAACCACTCAACCGCTGAGTGTTCGTAACCACAGAAGGAGGAGGCAGGGTAGCCTTCTTCATATAAAGTATTCTTTGATTTGCGTCTTCCATCAAGAAGATGTTTTCCATTCTTACTGTGGAAATCAGAGGCCCAAGCTGTTACCACATTAACTTGTCTCCATGTTTTTCCAACACTCTGGGGAGAAAAAATAGTTCCAGCGATAAAAGGGGCTTTAAGGAAGGACTGAAACCTCCCCTGATTTCCCAGATGAGCAGCAATTTCAGATTTCTGATGGTCTTCCTTTTTGCTTCTCACTTTGTGGATTTCAGTTCTTTTTCGTGTTTTTTCACTGGTTGATCAAATCTTACCAGCATCCACCTACCTTCAGCTCTGTTCAGCAGCATCCATCAGTTCCTGGTCTGGAACAGGTTGTTCCCCACCATACTTGTGACAAACCAGAATGGGAGGCTTTAAGTAAGAGGAAGGATTTCTTAGGCCGAATGTCATGTTGAGCTCATCCCTGCTTCCTGAGGAGGACATCTCTGATGTCCAGGCCATAGTTAGCTTTTCTTCTGCTGCTTGGGTTTGGATGCGAGCAGGGAAACCTGGGACATATGGCTGGCACATGGAGACTTGAGATCCCTTGGTAGAACAGAGATGATGAGTAAAAACTGAAGATTAGTGTTAGGCAGCCATGGATCACACTTTCTGGCTTGTGTGGCAACAATTTATGTTTGGCAAACGACAGCTTCTGAAGGCCACATTGCTGTTTATCATTCTATTTTTGTTTATCATTCTGTTTTCATTCATCATATGCAGTTTTTGATCCTGAGTGTGTCTTTCATAGGATGATTTCTAGTTCTCTTACCATCTTTCGTTGAGCTCCCAGGGTTTTGATGATACGTTGTTTTCATTTATATCAAATAAGATAGCCTCTTGGACCCTACCAGAATTACTGACTTATAATGGCCACTTTCCTTGAAGTCATTAGGGAATTTGGCAGTCCAACAAAATACAAAGGAGCGACCCATTAACAGGCCCCAAATGCTAAATATTTAGTGAGGGGAATCCCCTCCCTTCACCAATCTCATCTCTGTCCTGTCCTCACACATACAGCAACCCGATACTTTCCTGGTTTATGCCTGACTTCTTGCTTTTGCATTTTTCTCAGAAAGATTATTAATATTGTCACTTAAACCAAACAAAAACCCCACACTAAAAATCCACCCTACCTGGGCGCAAAGCCTGCTCCTGTCCCTGACAGCATTTGTTCAAAAGGAATACAAATGTTTGGCCCTTAAAGTGTATTTTTCCCACTCAAAGATAGCATTGTCAACTCACCTTTTAAAACTACTTAGGGTTTCTTTAAGAAGGTGCTCTGTCTTGCAGAGGCAGCAAAACAATGCGGTAGATATGGTGGCTATTCATTTTCATTTAGCAGATAAATCAATACTCACATAAAGCCTGAGTAACTTGTTGGCACTAAACTATGCAGCCCCATTTTCGCTGAAATTTGTCAAGCTTCAAGCATGTGGGCTTTTTTTATTTTATTTTATTTTTTTTAAAAGGGGACACATGTTTTCATGTCGGATTCCGTGAAACTGATGCCGATAATAAACTGTAAAAATCAAGTTGCTAATTCTCTCCGTATATTCCGAGGGAAAAGGGCTTTCTCAACGTAAATAAAGTAGAAGTCGGAGCAAAAAGCCCCACTGAACCTTTGTGTGTGATGGAGAGAGGGCTGTCTCATACTCTGTAGTTTACAGGCGTGTGTTATACAGTACACACCGTCTGCAAGCACTTTAGCAAACCCTGGATGCTTAGCATAGCCTTAAATCAGGCATATTGCCAATTGTGGATTAAGGAGAGGATAGCTGGGTCATTTTCCTAGGAGTTCCTTTACAGTTCAGTCTCTTTTCTTGGTGTTAATGCTTTTACCGCCGTTGGGTGAAGGGAGGAGAGGCTTGGAATACCCTGCCCCAGGGCCTCCTAAACTGTACATCTGTCATGGATCATGTCATGGAACAGAAATGTTTGTTTTTGCTCCCATTCATTTCAACTGGCAGCCAGTTATTATTAGAATGAAAAATTAAGCTATTATGCAGTGGAAGCCTTGCTGGCTCTATCAAATTTATGGAGTTAATACAGCAAAATTATCCTTTATAGCGGGTATAAGCAGCTGTATGTATAATGCAGGCCCCTTCTTGATCAGTCCAAATACAAAATGGCAGCCTTGTTTTCAGTGTGATTTTTAAAGCTCAGTAACAACGTCGCCAGATTTCAGAGATTTCGAGGGAGCAGTTATTGGGTTAAGAGTAGTGTAGGCAACTTGCTTAGAAATGAAAGTCCATCCTCAGCTCTTTAGGAATTGCAGATAGCGGCGAGTTGTTTTCAGAAAGGCAGAAATCATAGAATTTCTCAGGACTTCCCAGGAGACCTATTTTCAAGCTCCCCTAACTTCTTGTTTGCTGGGGTGCTTTTTGGGTTGATTTTTTTTTTTTTTTAAATAATGAGGGAATTGGCTGTATCTTTTACTAACCATAGAGGGGAGTGAATTGTTTTATCAAGTGTCTGTATCCTCTTGATAATCCGGGGTCTCAAAGTCAAATAACTCATACACCCTTAGACATAAGGCATTCACTAGGAGCAAGGTGCCTGGTGAAAACAGAAGGGTAAGAATTAAGTAAAAGCTGAAAGAAAAGTGAATAAACAGAACAAACATCTAAGAGGAAGAGAATTTTAATAGCAGTTGTGTACTTGAAGCTGTACCTGCCCCCCCAAGGTACTATTAATGCTAATGCTGTACATAGAGGGCAGCCTGTAGTTCTAAATTCAGCTTTTTGCCAAGCTAAAGAAATTCCAGGTCACCTCAAATATTGTGGATTCTTTTACTGAAGGGTGCCACTGCAGTAAAAGAAATGCCAAAAGTTGGCCCCCGCTTTCTCCCCTCACTCCAAAAATAATTGCAGTTGCCAAGATGGGGTTAAATGGACTATCTGCGTTGCTGTGGAATTGTCTTTCCAGCAGATATTGTCTTTCTAGCGTGTCCTCCAGATGTAGTGTTTCTGTGTCTTACGGGCACGTTTGGGATGGACTTGAAACGAAATAGAAGTGAGCTTCCAGCATTTTGCTGTGTGAGTAGACCCATCTTTGGAGCTAAGCAGTTATTTTACAAACGTTGCTTCACAGGAAGAGAGTTTAGGGGAAGGAGCAGTATCTGAGTGAGAGAGAAGAAATGATTTTCAAAATTAAAAGAGCTTTGTGAGAAAACCCAAAGAGATGTAAAGTACTTGAAATTCTGAGCCATTCAGTCATTCCTGCCGAAATTATCCTTGTGGAGTTTATCAATCTGTGTGTACCAGTATCATAGGGGACCAATTAATTGCACTCGTAGTTGCCTTTGAGCTATTTTGAAAGTAGGAAGAACTCATTTTGTAAATGGTTTAAACAGCACTACAGTCATTACATCCAGTTTCTGGCAGATATTGTCTTTATAGTAGATGGAAAGACAGAAATATTGTTACGCTTCATGATTGCTAATGAATTTTGAAGAGAAACCTAATAAAAAGAAATTATAAGCTGGTAATTAAATACAAGATATAGTTATTAAAAATAAAAATATTTGCTGTGCTACAATCCTTGTCCAGAACATGTACAACCAGAGTTCCTTCCCAGTAGTTAAAGAAATTGCTGCGAGGGGCAATATTGAAGCAAGAAAGTAAGAAATTCTTGGCTGTAACAAGTTGCTTGAAAAAGAAGCAACAACCTCATAAAAAGAGGAGCTGGCCTTTAGAAAACCCTGGGAGCCAGGTGTTGCTCATCTTCTAATGAAAGCCCTGGTTGGCCCAAGCCTGGTGATGTTAATAGAAGACAGCTGGGTATCTACCACAGTTCTCTGCACCTACTGCCTTTGTCCCTGGTTTGAAGAACCTCTCTGCCATCTTCTGCAGGAGCCAGGTATGTGTGAACTCTGTTTATCTGCTACTTGGTGTCTCTCTGTTTTACTGGGAAGGTGCCTTTCTTCTGGCATGCTTCTGGAATGTCCTTGTCTTAGGTATGTGGAAGTTTTCTGGGCAGGTTTGCATCTAGCTTGGGAGAGCGTTCTTTGTTTTGCTGCTGGTGTTTCACCTCTAGTCCTTGGTAGGTGCTTCTTGAGGGAGCCCCAAGCAGGGGAGAAGACTCTCCTGCTCCCGTTGAGCAGCAGAGAGGAGATGGTGAATGTTTTCTGGGCCCCTCTGTAAAAATTCAGAAGAACGATGGCCAAATCTGGCAATCCCTTTCAAGAGAGATTACTGACTGGTTGCCAGCTTCAGTATTTGGAGACTTATCATCATGTATCTCTGTCTTGCATTTATATGGGAAGATCCATGTGAAAGGAACATGGAGATACTCTGATTCTGGCTTATATTGAAAAGGCCCTTTTGCTCATGGTCCAAGGTGTATGTAAATTTGGCCCTGAAGGATTTTTATGCCTCCCTAACAGATCCTCCTATCAGAGCTGTGTGAACAGGCTGAAGTGCCAAAGACTATCAGGCCCCAGGTAGTGATAAGGTGAAATAATTGGCTGTGCAGAGATTTTATTTATTGGTGATGGACAGCAGCTATGAAACTGTGTTTGGTGATGGGGCCGACTACGGAATATCTTACTCTCCTTTGAAAGTGGAACATGGGGAGACGCTTGCAAGTTTTGTGACAGGAGCTAATTTCTGCTAATACCCTGCCTCTTTTAAAAATATTATAAATAATATAACCTTTAAGGAGATTGTAGATGAATTTGGAAAGATTCACCTACTGAATCTCTAATACTGGCCTCTTCCTAAATTATCTGGGGAGAGCATAGAGATTTTGCATTTGAACACTGACATAGCCAGCTCTTACAGAGGTCACGAGTGCTGAGGAAAGCAAACAGGGCATTGATTTTTGTTAATATCCCATAATCTAGAATTTGCTATGAAATGGAAGTTAAAAGTATTGTTCACCTCTAGGTAGATCTTAAGGTCAAAAATTGATGAAATGCAAAGAGGAATGACAATCTTGTGAGTTTTGGAAGTGCATAAATCCTGGGGATTGTGTTACTTCTGGCTAAACATTTTTCTGTTCATCTTGAAGGGATATGTTTTCATTTTAGCCTATTAATCTCAGTATATCTTTTTTTTGACACAGATCTATTAGGAATTTTAGAGACTACAATATAGACTCCAGATGCTAGGTGTTCCTTCATCTTTTTGGTACACACTTTAATCCATAACAACCAACACATTTATTTTATGAGCCTTCACAATCAAGAGAGTCTTAATATCCTTTCTGGCAGGTTTTCACTCTTTGATTTCACATTATATGGGGGACCGGTTACTTTGAACATACCCTAGAAAGCCTCAAAAGTAACTCCTTTATGGTAACTTCTTTACATCTCTATGGTAAATCCTGTTTTGCTTTTAAAATATGCTCACAAGCACATGTATGGAAGTGTAGCTGCATTATAAGCTGAATGATAACACATGAGAGTGTGCGCTGGCAGCCTGTTGTAGGTTGACGAGGTTGACTGTTTCACACAGAGTGACCAAGCCTCATTAGAGATGTCCATCATCCAGGCAGAGCCTCCTTCTCCGTGTTCCGTGACAGTCCCTGGACTCAGCAGTGAGATAAAACACGGGCTGATCAAACTGTCCTGTGTTGGCTGGTGGTGGTTGCAATACCTTCTCTCCTACAAAACAGCTCCGGCACCGAGAGCTGCTGTTACGATGAACATAACCATAGGTTTTCTTCTGCTCCTGGAATTTCAGGCTAAAGATTCTTTATTTTATTTCATTTCTCCAAAAGAAATCAAATTCCGTGCTTGTTTTCCCTAGAGTGCCTCAATTGATGGTGTTGGGGTTACTGCAGACTTACATGTGTGCAACTCTGAACAGATTTGGCTCCTGGCAGGTAGAAAACTTTCCTCCCTTTCTCTAGTCTCTGTGTCTGTGTGTGCCTCTCTATCTCCTTCAGAAAGGCAACTGTTGGAATTTGTAAATCCTACCAGTGAAAAAAATGGCACGCAGGGAAAAGCAAAGATGTTTACCCGTCGCTGAGCTAGACAAACATCTTCATCTCAGTGATTCAGAAAACAAATCAAATAAAGAAAGAAACCCTCTGATGAACTCCTCCCTTGCTTCCCTTCATCCGGCTCATCTGATGCCGAAGTGAAATACATTTCTACAAGTACAGTCAAGCCATAAATTGAACAATGAATATCTTGTCCAGTAAAGCTCGTATCCCAGCTGGGGTTTGCAGCAGCAGCTTGAGCAGCATTTCTGAGGGGAAGACCTTTATGAAGGAGATTAAGGAGCGCCCGCGTTCAGGAGGCACTGCCTTTTCCCATACGACTGGGGGAGTAATGGCTGCGGGGTGAGGTCCTGGCTGCTTTCCTGCCGCCGTAGAAAAAGGGACAGTCAGATTCCCAGTGGGAATATTTGGGAGTGAGTGGGGCTGTAGGTTCACCTCCCTCTACAGTGACTGGTCTGGGTCAACCAAAATGTACCGTGACAAGTTTTGGAAGTTGCCTTGTTCTCCCAGTGCTGTTTGTGGCCCCTGCAGGGGTCATCACAAGAGGGGTTTTCTGCTGGATTCTGGTCCAGGCTGTAACTTCATCCTCGTGTGCAGTCTCTAATAGTGCCAGGGGAAGAGAAATGCCACCGCAGACCTGCTTGTGAAAGCCCCCTCCTCGTAATGTGATTTATACACGTGCTGATGGGAGTCTGTCGAATACGCCGTGCAATGGCAGTGACACACTGGGCACTTGTAATGTGCCACTCGAGCTGCCATCTCGCTCGCTTTCATACTTCTTCATCCCTCTTTGTTTCTAAATAACTAGCATCTGCGTCCATATTGGTGGTCCTGAGAGGGCCCTGGCAAGAGAGGGAAATCCTGCTGAATGTTATGTACTAAAAAGAGCCCGTACATTGCTGCCCATGTTTTTGTTGGTTTGTAGTTGTTTTTTTTTTTTTTAAATTTGGACTGTTGCATTTTCTTTCTCAGTCAAGAGAATGCGTCTGAAATTTATGAAGGTTTTTTAGCGATGATGAAAATTAGAAAAGTGCATGGTAAGAGGCTCGGGGCTAGTTTGAGACTGTGATGGTTTAAACATATTTTTCTTTTTCAGGTAGTTGTCATAGTCCATTTGGTAGCTGCAAATCCATAACAGCAAACGTCTTGGAATTGCAGTGGATTAAGGTTTGCATGTGAAGTGTAGTGTGCTGATGCTACAGGAGGTGGGGGCTGCTGTTCCTGTGCGAGGGGGGGACCAAGCACCAAATTTTAACATATGTTGTAACTCTGCTGATGTTGGGTTTGACTTCTTTCTTCTGAGAAAGAAGCTCAAGACCCAGAGGACCATTGCAGCCTTAAAAGCCTGACATTAAAGCAAATTACAGATAGAGAAAGCTGTAACAGAACTAAGAGGAAGAGGGTCCACATTAGATTTATTTTTTTTTTCCCCCAGTTCTAAGATAATGAATACTATTCACGTTACCACTATTTCCCTGCAAGTGTGGATGGGGATTGCTCTTAAACTTCATTTTTTTTTTCTTCCACGAGTGGCTTTTTGGTTTGGGGACTGGAAAAAAATAACCCGTGTTTCACGGGAAGCTTCCCCGCAGAGTTTAATTGTGTATTCTCTGCACAAGGAGACGGGAGCACAGACGTGCAGATAATGTTGCCCACATCTTGCCCTGGCTTCAGGACCATGAGCTAATTTTATAACAATTGACGGTGACTTAAACTAATGTTGCTAGGGTGCTGTCAGTGATGCTGAATAAATAGGGAAGGACTTGAGGAGAACAGCAAACAGCAGCTGTGACGACTTTTGTTCTGAAGCTACCTCTGCATGCCAGATTTTACCCTCCAGGCACAGCAGCAGAGCACGACTCCCACCTGTTATCTCTCACCATTGAGGCTTGCTTCTTTCTGTTTAAGTTAGGTTAAATATTTCCCCTTTTCCCAGGATTCAGAGCTCATCAGCCCAGCTGTGGCGCACAGTCTTGAAACACAAAACAGCTGGAGACATAATGTGAACAAAGTTCACCTTTTGTTGTTTACATTTGAAAGCTGCTGCACTGTTTATGGGATGATGCATTTGTTTAAATGAATGTCCAGCTATTATTGATTTTTCCTCTCCTTTTTCTTTCCCCCCCCTTGTTTTTTTTTTCACTGTGGTGTCACTGGTGTCGTGCAGCAGAACTCTCTCGCTTTAGCACACCTGCACACATATTGACTGTGGAAAGAATTAGGCCACGCTCTCCCTTCAGTTGCTGTGGTGAAACTCAGGCATGGATTTACCCGAGAGAGATGATGAGGGGACTAGAACATCTCTCTGACGAGGAGAAGCTGAGGGACTTGGTTCGTTTTCAGTCTGGAGAAGAGAAGGCTGAGGGAGGATCTGATCAATGCCTATAAATACTTAAAGGGTGGGTATCAGGAGGATGGGGCTGGTGTTTTTTCAGTGATGCCATGACAGAACAAGGTAATGGGCACAAACTTGAACGTAAGAAGTTCTATCTAAACATAAGGAGGAACTGCTTTACTTTGAGGGTGGCAGGGCCCTGGAACAGGCTGCCCAGAGAGGTGGGGGAGTCTCCATCTCTGGAGACATTCAAAACCCATCTGGACACGTTCCTGTGCAACCTGCTCTGAGTGACCCTGCTCTGGCAGGGAATTGGACTAGGTGATCTCCAGAGGTCCCTTCCAACCTCGACCATTCTGTGATTCTGAGAGACCTCGGGGAGTCTCTCTGCTTCCTCTTGGCATCCCCACAGTTCTCCGTGAGCGTGCACCCACACATCACACAGAGCTCCAGTGAGTCAACTGGATATGTAGCCCCCTTCTGTTACTCTTTCTCCCCTCCCTTTTGCTCCATCCTCTGCTCGTAGTTACATCCTTCTGGGGTGAAATTCTGTAGGAGTGAACAAGAAGCAGGGGTATCAATAGAGAATTTGGACCTCTTTGTGCATTTCGAGAACTGGGAGCTTGGAGATGGTGGGGCCTGAAGGTACCGTTATCACCATGGAGTTTGCCCTGCTGCCTAACGCTGGGTGGAAGAGTCTCAGCCAATAATTAGTTTTACACACCCAATAACTTGCAGTGAGCTGAGGTTTCGGGCTTAAGCATGGCAGATAGCAGCAATGGAAACGCAATTTTTAAGGACCTGCTACACCTTTCAGTATTTCTGATTTCTCCTGTTCGTTTACAAATAATGCCTTGTATGGTTTTGAATTTGTCTAGCTTTCAAATTAAGAGGTTGACTTTTGAAAGTTTGCTTTATTAACATTCATCCAAATTACTACTGGGATCATTTGATTTATTTTTACTACTTGGCTGAAAAGAAGACTGTTTGAACCCCTGAGGTTTTGTAGGACTGTTTGAGATAAGAGAGAACTTGCCCTAATGTGCAAGTACGGTGGTTGAGGCAGCAGAGTTAAAGATGTGTCAGGCTTAGGAAGCCAAAAAGTAGACAGTAGTGGGATTTCGGTTGCTTGTGTCTGGGTGAGGTAAAACACCCTTATCTGGAGTCAAGGAAAGAACTACCACTACTGGGCAGTTTAGCCCAGTATGGGCAATTTTGAGATTTCCATTCTCTTTAGAGCCTGCAGAGGTGGTCTGGATGATCAGAGTTTGTTAGATGTGGCACTTGTCCATGGTTGGAGAGGAGGAAGATCCTCTCTCCCCGCTACCATTGCCAAGTATCCTCCTTAGAAAGAAACTTTCTGCTCAGCTTCTCAGAGAAAAGTTGGCTTATACCTTAAAACCTGGAGATTTATGCTCGCTAAAAGGTGTGTGGGTTTTTTAATCCTGTCTAATGTAACTATAGATGATCTCCATAACCCTATAAATACCCTGTTATTCTTTGATTCCAGACAAGACCTTGGTCTCGTTGATACCTGGTCGTAATGAGTTCCGCTGAGTTACAGTGAAGCTAATTCTATTTGATATGGCTCCAGTGCTCAATACAGGGTGCTAGGGATGGAATTCACCTCTATCCAAAGGACTTAAATAATATATTGTGCGGCTCTTCTGGACAAGCCCGATTTTATTGTTAGCAAGCTAATTGTAAGCATGACCTGACTCTGTTTCTTCTTGTAAGGATAGTTCCTGCTCTCCCAAATGGCCAACAAGGCAAATGAAGGTTGAAAATACTTCTGGTTAAGATACAGGCTGAAACTTCTCCAAGTGTTGAGTTTAATATACAGGGGAAAGTTCCCTTGAGAAACTTTTCTTCTAAAATTGTGCGTGTGGGTTTTGTCATTTTTGCTTTGTCATTCTTGTGTGTCGCTTCTTGCCTGGGTTCCAGTCTAATTGCAAGCAGGAGCTACCAGACACGTGATTTTGGGAGATACCACTCGGGAAAAATTCTTTTTTTTTTTTAAAGAGTCACAGAAGTTACAGACTTGTAGTATGTGACTCTTAAATCACTCGTTCTCATCTGTCCCTCAGACCTTTAGGAGTCTGTGCTTTCTAGAAGGTGTTAAAGTCCATTTTTCTTTAAGAAACTTGAAGTTTCTTTAAGGAGAAAACAAGATCACTTTTATCAACCCTGATCTTTTGCGATCTAACTAACAAAATTACACTTCTATGCCCAGGAATTATTAGCACTGTCTTTCTGGGGGTCGTTTAAATTGAGAGCGTGCATTGGTGTCCTTGTGGGTTTCACATCTTGGAGAGTCTTAGGTGGTTTTTCAAGGCAGTGTTTTGACTTTTGACCATTTTCCTGCTGACCCAGAACTTGAATATCGTGAGAATAACAGGGCTTGCATTATTTTAAGCCTCAACCTCATGGAACTACAGAGTTAAATAAAAAGACAACCCCCAGATATTTGAAGCATAAATATGACTACCCATATTTACCTTTTGTTGCTTGTTATTCCTATTCTTTAGCCATGAATGTTAGATTCCTGTAGACATGACAAATCCACGTTCCAGCGAAGCCTGTAAAAGTCGTTGAAAGGCCATCTTCTCCTTTCAGTTATAGTCATGTAAATCTGGAATAACTCAATCTGCTTAATTTGAATTGCATGAGTTGACCTAGGTGTGGCTGAGAGTGGAGAACGGCCAGCGGTTCCCAACACCAGGAAATCATGAGGTCACACATGATTCTTGGTCCAAAGACAGCTTTGTCTTCGTTCCAGGTGAAGCCACACCAAAGAAGTGATCCATAATTTATTTTTTCTGCACCTGTAATTTAGTTACAATTAGCGTGTGGGGTATAGAGATGTCAGCAGCAGGTTTAATCATTATTGCCTAATAACGTATTACAAGAAAAAATAGACGTAAAAGAAAATCCCCTTTCCATTTTCTTTGAATAAGAATAATATTGTTAGATACATTAAAAGTTACACTGAAACCCTTAGGAAAATTGCCGAGAGTATATTTCCAATTCGATTTGACAATAATTTTCTCTATTAGTTCTTAAGCATTTTCATTTCAAGATGTTCTTTCGCTCTCTCCTTTCTCCCCAGACAACCCTACGAACAAGTAACTTGAGGCTTTTATAGGAAGAACCACATTAGTGAACTAAGTTTCACAGAAATGTAGTAAAACAAACCAGACTCAAAAACTGAACTCCTGCCATCCTTCCCGTACATCCTCTGCTTGTAGGCTTACCAAAAAATCCCAAATCATCGGCGATAGTCAATCACCCTTCTATTTTCAGCGTGGCTCCAAAGGGCTGGGGAGCACACAGGGGAGGGGATGGGGGGCAGTGGGTGTTGCTGGGCAATATTCTAGAAGTAGGAGGTAAAACAGCACAATACCAGTTATTCTTTGAAATATTACCTTTATAAAAAAGGGAGGGAGGAAAAAAAAAAACCAACCCACATAAAGAAAGGCCGGAGAATGAGAACAGTGAGATGTATAATTGGGGAAGTGTGTTGTTCCCTTTCATTTTTATGAAGGCCATTCATGAAATTCTTTCCTAAAATACTGACTAATCTCTCTGAATACTGTTTCTGTGAAAGGACTTGGAATCATTAGATGAGATTTTTCTGAAATGTGGTGAACTCATTGACAAGATTTTATTATTTTCTGTTTAAATAGAAAGATTTCTTTTTGCTTTGCAAAAGAACTAGAACCTTGTCTCTTAAGCTTTTAGGAACATGAATAATCCTGCAACCATTTATACCTTAACGCTTTCTTGTCTCTGCTAATTCATGTACCTATTTCTCATACATTGCTGGGTATAAATTGGACATGTATGACCTTATTAGGCTATCCTTGGATTTTTCAGAGTGTATTTCTATACTAATAATAGGTTTTTAAATAGATGTTCACATTTTCTTATACTTATAAAAAACTTAGTACTTAATATTATATACTTATTTTAAATAATTAAATACTTTAATTGAGATAAACATTTATGAATGCATAAGAATGCATTGATTTTTTAAAAATAATTTTTATCATAGTAGATTTTCATAGATTTTTTTAAAATCATGCAGTGGTTCATGAAGCACTAAGCTGGGCTGAGCATCCCCTTGTTTACTTTGGGCAAACTGAGTGACAAAAATTATAACTTAATGGCATTTTCTTATACTGGGCAGTTTTCATTCCCCCACAATATATTTATGGCATGACATTATAAGATGAGGTAGATTGTATTGGCACTACCAAGGTTAGTAAAATATTCCATTTGTAGTATTTCTAGCACTGCAGCCCGTCATTGTATTGCCAGGGGGATTTTCAGAATGTGCAGCACTGACACAAGTTCTCTCCCCTCGAAGTCGGTGGAAATTTTAAATATTGAACTAAGAGCAGAGTTTAGCTAGTGAGAACTTCTGAAATGGAAAGTTGAATACTGGACAATTTAAAAAATAAAATAAAAAGGTTGGGTTGTGCTGTCTAATGAAGTTCAGTGAATATTCATAAAGATGGGCAATTACACAGTTACGTAGCCATTTTACCGCGTCTTAAAGCATTTCGAGTGCTAGATGCCAAAAAATATATCAAATGTGGTACCTTTGCCAATATGGCGAAGTTAATTTAGCCTTTCTAGCATGTCTGTTCTGTGATCCTCTCCTAGAGTCGTAATATTTCTTCCATACTTGCTGGAGTCAGGGTACAGCATAGACTCTCCGGGAATAAATCAGGATTATGTAGAGAAGGTAACTGTTATTTATGGGACTCTTGTTCGCTGGCGGAGAAGTTGGAGTGTGTGTAGCTGGTACGATGGGAACGGTGAGGAGGAGACCCCTGAGATCGCGGGAGACGTTTTCCTTTTCTCACTTCCCCACCTGGCACCTGAAGAAGAAATTTGAAGGAAAACCCTGCTTTGTCTCTGCAGCTTCAGACAGAAGCTGCCCCACTGGAGATGCCGGCAGGAGAGAATTTAGCTGCCGAAGTCAAAGAACTATTTTCTGATTAGGTGTGAACTGATTTTATTATTTTTCCCCAAGGGCTTATAAGTTGACCAACTTTAGGTAACTTTTTATGAAGTACCAAAAGGCATTTATCTAATGCCAGAGCAGCTGCTGACAAATTTCAAGCTTTTATTTCAAAGCATGAAACGGTTAAGTGGTTGGAAGAATATTTTTAAGCATGAGAAAAGCAAAGTAATGTGGAGAGCTGTGCATTTATTTTGAGATGTCTGTAGCCCCAGTTCTCATGGATTTTTACTCGGTGTGGTGATCCAGCTGGTTCACATGACACTTCCCAGTTTCCACTTTGTTATTTTTCAGAATACAAGTAAAATCCAACAAACCCCCAAATCAAAACCCCAGCTCCCCTAAATCTGAATTTAAAACAAACCCCCTGATTTGAAGAATTTCTTTCCAAGTGGTTGTAATTGCCTGAAAGCAGTGCTTTAACATGGAAAATGTTGGTTGATCTGCTCTATAGGCGCCGCATGTATTTCCTGCGCATACAGAAACTGCAGAGGGGTACAGTGCTGCCTTTGGCATGTGTGTAAGCACCACAAAGGAGCACTGCCTTTGTACGTGCTCAAACTGATGTCATTTGGGATAACTTGAAGAGCTGAAGTTCCACACTAGCAAGTCCTGTGTGAGGCCAACATCCCAATAGTTATGTATTTTGAGGTTCAGTTATTTATAAAACGAAGCCAGTTTTGAGGCTAAGTCCAGGTCTTACCAACACTTACCCAGCACAATTTGTGATAAAATTAAGCGAGTTTGCAGGATGTCCCCCTGTGACTTTCACTTGTCACTAGTTAGTTTTGCAGCTCTGAGTTTTAGGAGTTTAGATGAAAATACATTGAAGGAGCTGGTTTCCAATAACTTGCTGGAGTGGCTGCTTACTGGCCGCCAGAGATGTCTTCCAGCTGAGCACTGGAAAATCAAGGCTACTGAAATCATTGGGAGCATGACTTGGAGCAGTTTAGCTTTCCAGACCTGACTTTCTGCCTGGGAAGAATTTCACTGGGAACAGATTTGCACTTTAAAAAAAAAAAAGAAATTTGCCTAAGGAATTAAGTAACGTGTATTTTCTTTTAGGGAAAAAACAAAATATGAATATTCGAGACATCCTTGACCAGGGGCTGTGAAATTGCTGATGGTGGGCCTTCCTGAAACAGGCTCCGATACAGAAACTTAAATTTATAAACCAAACACGTTCTCCCGATCAATAATCAGGATAATAGAATATTTTTAAGAACGCTTAGAAAGTGTAACTCAATCTGACGTGATTACTCATGCTCACTTAAAAAAAAAACTTGTCAGTCAATATCAGTTATCAGATTTGCCGCAAACAACAACAGTGGAGAAAGGGAGAGGCTTGTAAAATTGTGTATGAGACATCGCTTTGGTGCGGTCTGACACTTGTTTAGAAGGTATAACACAGACCTAACTATCAAACTTTCACATATCTATTAACTCAATGCGCTATCAAGACTGTCTATCAGGAAACGTGCACAATTAATGACACAGCAGTTAAGTCTTTAACGTGGTGGTGTAATTTGGATATTCCCTTGGTTAATGATCAAAGCGTGATGGATTCGTAAGATAGGAGCTAAAACTACTTCTGTGTAGATATGAATCTTGGTCATCCTAGATGGAAGAGGAAAATGATGATTGAGTTATGCCGAGAGCTCCAGTTATATATTAAGGCAGTAAAGCTCTCTGTGAAACATGGGAGGAATGTATTACTAGTTAATTACAACAGCAAGACACACCATTGAAGGGATTATTACCATATTTTATGATGACCGTTTTATCATCTCCTTGTTTATACTTTCCTTTGCTAATGAAATTTTCTTTTGAACTTTGAAATGTTAAATATTTGAGCGTTAAGTATTGTGCCTCTTATATTTGATAGGAGTAGTTCTTAATATAGGGAGTAAGAATATAACTGCGGAGGAATAAAAAAAAAAAAAAAAAAAAAAAAAAAAACAGGAAAAATCGCATTTTCTGTAATGCTGTGTTGTGTCCATGTGTGGCAGTGAGGTGGTTGGGTTTGGGTTAGTTTTCCTGGTGGTGATGAGGTATGGAAAGCAATAGCTTGTTTTATAGTGGAAAGCAAATTCGGCTCTGGCCGAGATGCCCTGTAAAGCTGTTGGATTCCCAGGCCGGTTTCAGCAGCACCTCTTCAAATGTGGATGGCTGAAAGATGAACATCTCTTGTTTTAAGTAGTTGGACAACTGTTTGATTGCTGCTTTCTATAGGAAAATAATCTCTTCATGGATGGCTATAAGTGGCATCATTTTTCCTTTGGGTTCCCATTGCTCTCTCTGTATATATTACACATCTGGACTGTAAGTGAAACTTGCTCATTCCTCTGGAACATCTGTTGCATCCTGTTGCAGAGAAGGCCTACTTATCTGCTACTCGGACTGTGTAATTCTATTAAATCTTTGTCTAGCGGCCCCCATTCCAGATACAATCAATTCCAAATCACACAGAATTAGTTCATATTTTCTGCAAAAAGAGTTACCTTGTTTCACAACCGGGTCACTAAAAAGCAAGGTGTAAAAAAAAAAATGCAAGGCAATGAAAAAGTGTAAAGAGATTTTTTTTTTTTTCTTTCCCCCTTTTGCTTTGGAAAATGTAAATACCCAAGGAGAGAAATGGGAGTAACTTTTCATTTAGAAAAAGGATTGCTGTTTTTTGCAGTTTCAAAGTATCAATCTGACTATTGTGTTTATGCAGCCGCTCATAGAAAGACCTTCACAAAAAAAAAAAGAGGAGAGTAATTCCTCTACTAAGAGAAGGAAGGAGGAAGGTAAAAGAGAGAAAAGCCTTTTATTTGCACAAACCCATCTCTGCGCACCCAGAGGGGGCTCTGTGTCCCACCATCGAGAAGATTCATGGAGAGTCACCACGTTACTCTGGGCTAACTGGGCTCCTGTGCCTAAAATTTCTAGTTTTTCCTTCATTCCTCAGATCTTCAGCTGGCTGCTTTCTCAGCACTGGAGAGAAAAAAAAAAAAAAAAAAAAAAAAAAAAAAAAAAAAAAAAAAAAAAAAAAGAAAACAAGTGATTTCTGTAAAAGGGAACTGGGATTCAGTAGTCTGGAGAGTAAGCAGTACTAGGAAACTTCTGTAACTTTTTGGGGCAGTGGGCACCAACCTTTGCTTGTCTGAGTGCCTCGAGGAGTCGTCCTGATGTGCTCCTGACCCACTAATTCTGCTCTCTCCTGTGATGGGAAGGATGGAGGACTTGGATTTCATTGCTACATGTGGCTTCCGATGGGTAGTTTAAGAACCTCTTCATTCCGCGTTCAGGGCATGTGGAGAAGTTACCAATGTGTTATTATATTTTTTTTTATAGCAGACCAAAGTAGGAGAGAGCAAGGGAGATGCTCACACAAAGAAAAGGCAGCTGCATCTTACAAATACCCAAATTGTGCTATTGGAGCATTAAATATTTATCAGTGAGTGTCTGCCCATTGAGTACTTTGGTATATTTAATTATTATTTTTTTTTTATTGCTATTGTCTGTCTGGACTTGGACTTATCTCCTTGGCCAAAGATAAAAGATGATTTGTGTCGTAAACATATGGCACGTGAGGTAGGGCTTAGGGTTTTTTTTCCCATTCGATTAATGAGGTAAATAAAAAAAGGGCAGAGGTATGGAAGATACGGAAGAAGGCTTTGCTAAGCTGCCTTGTAAATTCTGTGCCATATTGAAAACGGAGCTCTGGCAGAAATAGCTTGGGTTTTGAAGGTTTGTTCTGGGTGAGCAGCACGAGAGGCAGCTGCCTAAACTAGGGAAATATTTGTAGGATGTTTGGGGGCAGGGAGCTGGGGGCAGCGCCTGTTTCCCGGGCTGCCGAGGAGCGGGTGATACCGTCCTAATGCACTTTCACTCTTCTCTGAAGTATTAAGGCTAGAGAGCTGTCGGCTGTTTGCGACACATGGTAATTTGTTGAAAATCACTATTTGCAAAATAGAGAGGACCCGTTGGTATTAGCAGAACTGACAAGAAAATAAATGGCTATTTTTGGGCTTGAGGGGGGGTTTTAAAGGAAAAAAACCCCAAACCTTTGGAACTAGGGAAGATAGATGCGATATTGGCTATTATTTGCCAAATCAAACTTATATAAATGCACTGTCTTTGATACTTAATAAATGTTGTAGTGTGGCTTTTCGTGGCTAATAAAACTTGGTTTACATTACACCCCTTGCCTGCTATGATTTGCCTCCTAGGGCTCACTTAGAGTGCATTAAGAAGCTGCACACAAGATCAGGGTGATTTGCTGCAAAACTTAAATAATTCATTTATGCACCGCTGCTCTCAGACAGTGTTTTTACAAATGCTATAATGAGACAAGCTGTGAAATGTTTTACATGGCAGAAACGAGGGCTGCTGCTCAAGTCAAATCTTTCTGCACCGATCTGATTCCTCGAAGTCTTCAAGAAGACTTTTCAAATGGTTACGGGGTAGACCTCCGACACCCGCTGTCCTGCTGGTGGGACTGTTTGCCCCAACTCAGCAATAATATTTTTTGCTTCCACATGCTTTTGCTGGAGGACCTGAAATGAGCAGGGGCTATATTGGGAGCACAACTATAGTTCATAACGCTGGGGAAAAGGCCCTTTTCTGACTGTGACTCCACCTTCTCTCCTCCATTGATAGTCCTCCTCGCTCTGCTTCGCTTTTTCTTAATGGGCAGGGAAGAAGTTGGAATGACCGGAGTTAAACTCTACCAGAAGGAAGCTTTACTGGCAGCGTTGTTGACAACTCCCCTGACGTTAGCTCTAAATTCTCATCCTCTGGAGTCGTGTTTGTTCTGCGGTGTTATAACCTTCCATACTCTCTGCTGAAGTCTTATTGTCGTGAAAACGAGCTTGAAAGCATGTCCTGCACCTGCACTCTCAGGAGGCAGCTCTCCAGCTGTTAAATAGCTCTATTATTTACACTAAATGTTAGAATAATCTTTATTTTTATTAATCTAGTAATTTGGATGGAGAATGGAGTGGGGGGGAGTTGGGGCTGGTGGAACCAAGTGTGACCTCTCCATCATTTTTGTACGTGGTTTTGGTTATAGCCGTTAACTACGTGATTGGATCTTATTTGTTCTACAGGAAGAACAAATTACAGAAGAATTAAAGCATAAACAAATTAGTCTTAAATTTAGTAATTGGGTAAGAGTAATCTGTTTACAGTATGTGTCTGACTTTGCCAGGAAAAGTATCCAACGGTTTACATTTTCCATGCGCATCTCACCACGGCCTTGGAGCTTGAGATGAGATAGGGGAAAAATACTAGGTGTACCTGGGACTGCTGGGTGGCTTTGATTGGCATTTGTAACTAATTGAAATAATGTTTAATTAGAAGCAGATTTTAATTGTTAGGATTAAGCCCAAAATGTCCTATTTTTCGTAACTTCTAAATGTGTCAAATTTGCTTTATAATTTTTTTTTGCTAGAAAATATTTTGCAATTGCTTGTATTTTTGCTTGGACATTGTGAAACCTTCCAAGTGTGCAAAGGCAATTGCCATTTTCCAGAATGAAAGCTGGAGAATAAAGAGAGAAGGGGATTCATCAAACAAAACGTTTGGGCTGCTGCTAGGTAGAGACCCCACTGAATTTGCTAGCGTTTCTGTGGCCGTTCTCCCCCTCTTCTCGATGAGTTTTGAATCCAAGGAAATTACCATCTGTGCATAGATATGCAGGAAATGAGCTAAATTTGTAGTGTAAACATTTTCAAATGAATATTTGCACAGTACAGTCTCTCAGCAATGCATTATCCTCTTTTATTTGATAATCAACACATATCCCTTATGAGTTCTGTTGAAAGGGAAGAGAATGACTCTCACTAAACTCTAATTATCCTCTCCTTCCTCCTGGGAGGAGCTCTCTATAAGCTCCCTTTCCTGAGCGGCTGGGCATTTCGCAGTCACTCCACCTCTTGATCGCTCTTTCTCCTTATTTTGCCTCCTTATTTCGGACTCTGGACCGTAAGGGCAGAGCAGGAGCCCAGACAGCTCTGCGGAGGGACATCTGTTGGATTTCCATAAGGTGGGATTGTCAGGCCAAACCCAAAGCCTTGGAGAGATTCGGAGCAATTCTCTTTCAACTGAGCGTTTTCCACAGGACACAAGCTTGTGATAAAACATAAATATTTCTTGGCTTAGGACTGGGAGAGGGACATATTTCCATTCGCCCCAGAGTACTTTTGACTCGATTCGATCTGTAGCAACATGAGTCAGCTGTTTCAGCCACGCGGTGTTTCTAATTCAGCCTTTTCCTAATAAGCACGTAGGCATAACGTGAGCTTCCTACACCGATTAATCCGTGGTTCCTCCATATGGTTTGTAGATTTTTTTTATTTTAATTCACTGCAAGCTGCTGAATAGTAAAATGCAGTTAAGATCTTGTTCCAGCAAAAAAAAACCCAACCACGAGACCCCAGCTGAGGTTGCCAGGGAATTGCCAAGATTAGCATATCCTGGTGGTTTTGGGAAAGGAATTTTTCAGCCAGTCCCTCTGACTTTTAGGGCTTGAAAATGGGTGAAGTCCTTGGCTGGTCCTCTCTAGGAGGCCCTGTGTTTTTTCTGGGTAACTTCCTGAAGGCAGGGGTTGCTGAAGGCAGCGGTGGCTGGATCAAACCTCACTGAAGCTGTTTGAGAAGGATGAAGGAACAGGAGTCATCCTGAGAGCTTTCAGCTGAGCTTCCACCCCTCCATGTGGGGATGGCAGAAGACAGGAGATGAAGCTGCTGTGTTTGGAATAGGGTAGGGCTTCAGAGGTGTAGAAGTAGGTATTTCGTATTTGGGAGGGGTAGGAATTTGATTTGCTAATTTTAATATGCAATTAGGGGTGATAGAGTCGTATTAGCAAAGGCTCGCTATTGCTGCCGCCGGGCTATCAGAATAGAGCTCTGGGCTTGTTTGTGTGCATCCATGGACGTGGAGAACACAAAAGATGAAGAAGGGTGCACCCGTGCATGGGAAAGCCTGCAAAATCTAATTTCTTTTTTTTTTTTCCTGCCCTCACTAACAACCTTGATTAACATTCTTTCCCTCCTAGCCCCCCCCCTCAAAAAAAACCCGCAAACCAAAACAACCTTACAACCTTTTTCTTTTAATACCAATGAAATCTAATGGCACAGTTTTTTCCTTCTTCAAACAGGGAGAATGTTAATTCCCTGAATGCACTTTGTACAAATTAAAGTCCTTTCCCCCTCCCAAGCATAATTTTTAACAAAGGAATCAATCTCTCTCCTAGCAAACCAAGGTGAACAAATATATATATATATAAAATAATTAAATTGCTTTTTTCCTATTATAAGAGTTTGTTTGGTTTGTAAAACCAAGCCAGAATATTTATGCCCTTCCTCTTAGGGAAGGTCAGTAGATATACACTCAATTACCTATTTGTGTGCGTTAAATCAAACGACTCTATATTCAATATTTTGTTTTTTAATTTTGCCGGAGCAGGAAGCTGGAAATCCAAATTAATGACTCTTCCCCAGTGACATAAATCCAGCCGAGGTGTTTGGAGCTTGCTTGCCTTGTTAAAGTGCTCTGACGTGATTGATAACCGTTGTCCTCTCCCGACAGCGAAGCCCGCACGCCGGCGGCAAGTAGAGCAGCGAGCACGCGGAGAACTTGCGCTAGGATCAAAATCCAAGATGTTTTCATTAATTCCACTTCCAGGTTGCGAGGACTGGCTTCTAAATAGGCTTGTGCCCTCCTTGTCTTCTCTCTACCAGCTGCTGTTAGAGGTGATAATATACCAAAATCACAGCAGCTGAGCAAGGAGAAGTAAAGCTTATTTGTATGTGGGGTGTCTGGGGGCAGTGAAGTCCCTTCTGCCAAGGGAAGAATTGCTGTGCTGGGACCATCCCCTGCGTGCCCTGTGCCCCAATATTATGGGTATTTTAACTTGCAAAGGGTCTCCACGCAAATGATTGACTAGTTGTCCCACTGTTCCCATCTTTCTGTGTTTGCCTGTGCACTGACCGGTTGGACTCTGAACCTGCAAGGGTGGATTCCTTCCAGAGAACAATGAAGTGGCCATAACAAAATCCAGGCAAACTATTTTGCACTGTCTTTTTAGTGTCAAGTTCACTATTCTCAAGCAGTGATTGACCCTGTGCTGCAGAAAATGTCTCAAATCAAGGCAACCTTCACTCTAGGGGACTGGGAATCTGACAGACCAGTGCAGGCGAGATGAGGTGCCAGCACCTTGGGAAAGGCTTCTGTTAATTTTGGGGCTCGGTTTTAATCTTGTATTCTTTTATTCCTTTCTGTGATACTGAGGTGGAGAATAGATTTGTCGCCTATGGGCTAACATTTGTGAGGCTTGTGGACTTGCTAAGGGATAGTTTCCAACTCACTTTCCTGTAACACAGTGATTCAGTCCCTCCCAATTTGTTCAAAATAACAGGAGTTTAACTTGCGTTATAGGCATTATCTGCAATAAGTCCTTAGGAAGGTATAACTGAAAACAGATTAAACAGCAGATAAAAATTACATTGATCTAGCAATCTGTGTGAAAGTTGGAAAAAATAGTTTAAAGTGTTTGGCCTTGAAATCACGAATATGTAACATTTAAAGAAATAACTGTTGCAAAAGCTTTGAAATAGGAGTCAGTATCGAGGTTTAAATTGATAAATGGCCAAAGTAAATGAGTACCACCAGTCACCTGTGGCCAGAATCCCAGTGGAGGTACCTGTGTTACAGCATGAACACCTCTCTTTAATCAATGTATTGTTTCTGCTAGCTTTTATTTTCTCTTTGGGCAGAAGCAAAATGTAAATGTAAGTAAAAGAGCTTGTGCACATTGCTCTTTCCATAATCTGTGTGCTATGAACTATTTTTTCCCCATCGGCTATTAGTGGCTTTGAATAACTATCTGGCTCCTTTCAATAAACACTGTGCATCTGAAGGTAAAGTGGCTACTGGTAACTGAAGTGACAGCTACTGAACTGCTGGCAACAAAAAGAAGCTTGTTAAACCTGAAGATGTCACATCATTTTTGTGGCCCCATTTCGGAGCTCTAAGAGACTTGAGCGTCATATTTTTTTTTAGGCAGAAACAGGTAGTCAACTAGGGTGTTTATTCATTGAAGGTCAGCCTTTTGTATTATGAAACTTCTAGCAGATGTGATAAGCAGTAAATTGCAGATCTATCACCTTTTTCTTTTCTATCTTTTTTTCCCTTTTTTTTTTTTTTTTTTTCCAGTGAGCGTTACACAGAGCAAGTGAGTCCACTGCTGGTATATGCTCAGAGGCAGCTGCTGGAAAGGATACAGCAATTCAGTGGCCCTGACAGCCATGAATCTAATTTCATAAAATATCTAGCTGATGATGCACATAAGGTGAACCACAGATTTCTTTTTTGGGTTCTGACTCTTGATGTGAACTAAATATAGAGAAATACTTTCAATGAGTAGATTAATACGGTTTTCCACAATGTTCACAAATAGTAAATTATAATAAATTATATAGTTGTTGAAGTGCATGAAAATGCTCATATGACATAATTCTGAGCGTGTGTGTGAAATCAGCAGAATACTGCCTGCCTTTGATTTATGGCCCACTTTTGACCAACTCTTATCAGGTTCCCACAAGCCCTTTTCTGATGCAGCTCATGTCTGAATGACAATAGACAACCAGTGCCATTATGCTCCAAAATCCCTCTCTGCATTCTAGACACCTAAGATTACATCTGGGCTATTGATTTATTACTCCCAACCCCCCCCTCCTTTTTTTTTTTTTTCCCCACAGGGACCAGTTTGTTCAGCCCGAACAAGATAGACTATTATTAAACCGAGCAAACTACTCCATGTGAACTTGGTAAAGAAATAATCATTTGCAACCACCTTTCTAACCACCCAGGTTCGTAAAGAAATGTAGGTGTTGAAATATTAAGACTGTTTATATATGGGTCCCACCATTCGTGTTTGTTCAGATTATATATAATTTATATACATGAAATGAGACCCAACAGGCATTCTGTTGTGTTGGACATTATAGGCATATTGCCTAAAGCACCGCAGTATTACCACCCAATGTACAAAACCCAAATTATTACAAATCTGTGTTACAGAAATACCTACTGTAACGCCAACTGTATCTGCGGCAGGGAGGTTTTATGACACCTTTTAGAGCCTCAGCAAAATTTATATGTTCTACCAGTCGATTTTTTTTTTTTTCCTTTTTTGGGGAGGGAGAGGAAGCTATAAATTTTACAGTATGTCGCATTTTTATATCTCCTAAAAATGTACTGTGCAGGATTCACATTTAATATCCCTCAGCTATAGTCATCTGTGTATTTAAGTCACTAAGTGAAAAGGTACAGACAGGGCTTCTACTTAAAATGGTTATTTTTTTCCCCCTCTCTCTTCTCCGTTGCTCCCTCCCTTTTCCCTCCCACAAGCACATACCTCACCCTTGCGTCTTCTCTTGGTTAAAATAACATTACAAAAGCTGATTCACTGATTGGGGGGTCACACGTGAGCTCCTTTGGCCTCCTTTCAGGAAACTCTGAGCACCAACAAGCTCTGCAGGTGCTCTGAGAGAAAGCCAGGGTATGGCATGGACCAAATGCCACCAACAGGGGCTCTCAGAGCCGTGCTCCTCCTCTTGTTGGCCGTGGGGACAGATCTCCTTAACTCCCAACTAACCCTCCCTTGGTTTATGTCCTACCTCAAAGGATTTATTTTATTCCTCTTACTATTCAATTCTTTGCGGACAAGCGTCTGTCATTGCTCGAGTCCTGTTAGGCTGTGCCCTGTTAGATTGTTTGTCTCAGTGACACGTGGGCAAAAGTATCACACGCAGGCAGTAATTTAAGTATTTCCTTTTACTGCCTTAGCGTACTGCTGATAATTATTTTTCTTTTTTTCAGGCATTCCTTTGTTCTCCTCTGGAACAAAACTCTCTATCAGCAAAGAGCCAGATAATGCCAGCATCAAGTAGGGAGGGGAAATGAACTTTCATCATTTCTTACTAGATGTCTGGTTTCTATGTCGTCATTTTCTCATATTTAAAAAATAGTCCTCATAGAATTTGGGTTTTTTTTCAGTTGAAGTTGTATAATTCTTCTGTGATCCCTTCTGTGGGCTTCTATTTCTTCTCTGGCCATTCAGGACTTGATCCTGCCAGATCCTGCATCTGTTCCAATAAAACAGCTATGGATGTGCTCGACAGCATTTGGAAGCTCAGACATCCATAAATGCATCTGAAATATCAGAGTATTCTGAAATACCAGAGTATTTCAGTTTAAAGAGGGCTAGTTGACAGGGGGTCCGAGCAATACCTACCATCCAGGCCTTTTAGAAAGCAAAGAGGACTTTTCCTGTGAAAATTGTGCCTTTTCAGTTAGAACCTAGGTGAGCATCTAAATATTGGGAGGAGAAAAGGAACTGTGTGATGCTAAGTATGATTAACTGAGACTCTCTTCAGAAGGGAAGAAATAAGGTCCACAGAAATACATAAATCAGAGTTTCACAGACCCACGGATTGCGTTGCTATAGGGAACAGGGCACTCCATCTCCGTGAGGATACTGGAGAGTTACGGGAGTTTCTGGGTAGAATAGGGAGAATAATTAATGGCAGAGGGAAAAGGATGAAATGTTTTTTTCCTCAGACCGGAGCAAGTAAGAAGGGATGCGGAGGCGGTGCGGAACAAGAAGCGGAGAGTCAAGCGCGCTGAAATATGGCAGGCTGAAAAACCCAAAAGGGAACACTTTTTCCCGTAATGTGTAACTCAGCTGGGAAATTCTGTGCTTCTGTTCAACTGAGAACAAATCAAATTTTAGAGAGAGATAACCAAATTTATAGCAGTAGTCCATGCTACAGCAGGAAGAGCAACGGCAAGGTCATTAGAAATGCTCTGCATCGAGCCTTCAGTCACTGGGTCTCGGGGGGTTGAGAGGGACAAACAGCCAACAAGTAGAGGTGGCGGAGTTGCACTTTGAAGACTGGTTCTGGCCACAAGAGACTGGCTTGCATAAACTGTTCCCCTTATCTAGTATTGCAGTTCCTTTGCTTTTATCGTTAAATTGAATGTTTTCTATAAAAAAAAAAAAAAGTTTGGGATAACCAGGGTCTTGGATGTCCTGTGCAGAATGTCTTTCTCAGTCTCACCGTTGCACGGAGGAAAGAGAAATCACAGCAAAGCAAACAAGCCAAACAAGATTTAAGTCTTGAGTAAACTGACAATCACTTTCGTGAGAGTCTCTTGCCGTTTGGAGTAAGCTCTTCAGAGCCTTTCCAGCCTGGGTTACAACTGCTGTTTCATTTGCATCTCGGTGCTGCCAGAAAAGGCAGTGGCTGAAACCTGCCCTGGGTAAGCCAGATCTAGAATTTCTCTGGCTTCATGGAGGACCTTTTCCTCTGCCATAGAAAATCCTCCCCCTCCTTTTCCCTTATTGCAGTTGACTTGAAATTGTGATTTATTTGTCTAAAGGCATTTCCTGGTTTTACTTTGTTTTGGCGCAGAAACCTGCTTTCTTCCTTTAAGCTCCTGGTGTCTTCTACCCTGGAATACAGACACCAGCCTGCGCAAGCGTTGGCTTGCATAATGCTGCTTCAGATAAAGGTCATAAATGGTCTTATTTAGAAATTAATTCAAATAAGAAGGAGAACGAGCCAAAACCAAGCCTCTACTGGGCATGTTAATAATGTCATTTGTTTACAGAGTGTAAGATCCCTGCTAGAGGACATCCTGAATCATTGGCTGTTGCCCTTAGTGTTTGCCCTTGGGTGTCCCTCTTGTGGGGGAAGCGAGTCCAAAGGTCAGAGAGACTCTGCTGGACCGACACTGCCTGAAGATAGCTATTCATCTTCTGGAAAAACCCAGCCTGGTATTTGGAAAGATCAATGTTAGGATGTTGATGCCTTAAAAAAATAGATGGGATTCACTTCATTCCATGGACTGGTTCCAGTACAGTCATTGGCACCGCAACCAGGAGGAATGAGTGCTGCACTTCTTGAACGCTACCCAGGAAAAAGGAGGTTGTTGTCACGTCAGAAGAGCAGGGCAGGAGATCAGAACTGGCCTTTGGGGACTGCAGCCGTGGGGAGTGTGACAAGGGAGCCTGGCGGCACGTGTTCCTGTCATGCTTATTTCTTCTACTTGTAAAATCTGGGAGGAGTGGTTTGTTGGGTTTGGTTTGGGGTTTTTTTTTTTTTTTTTTTTGAGTGGTTTTCAGTGCAGTATTTACAGAGGTATTCCCCACAGAAAACATATTTGTTGTAATGTTCCTCTCAAACACCTACGCTAAAGGGTGTGAGAAGTCAAAACATAAGGTCCCTGCAGAACGTACACTGAATTTCAGCAGGTAGCAGGTAAAAGAGCAAGCAAATAGGGAGCCATATTGTCAGCCACACTGAAAAGTGCTCTTCTGCCCTTTCCTAAGCATTTTCTCATCAGCAACAACAAAATCAGATGTTTCTATCAGAAACATGAATAGCACCAACACATGGCTCTTGGCTCTTTCCTTCAGTAAGTAGCAGCAGCAATTAATTAGCTCTTGGAACAGGTTGCATCTACGGAGAGAATTTTAAACCCTCGCCTTTTTGGTTTTTTTAATAAGGTTTAAGAGTCTTTCTGGACAGTTCAGCAGCATCACTGATGTGTGGAAGAAGCTGGCGTTCTGGCTTGGGCAGCAGGTGTACACAGAGTGTCTTTCCACGAGTTCAGTTGCACTTTTGGCTTAAGAGAGCACATTTCACTTATTATGATGCATAAAGAGGAGGGGATATTCCAACACTCTGCGAAGGTCTCCTGGGTGTAGCTACAGATAGTAAGCAGTATTTATGCTCCATTTTGTGTGCTTGTCAACAGCTCTTTGTGTCAGACTCTTTTTTTTTTTTTTTTAATGTAGGTCGTCCTTAGGAAAGTAATGAAAAGGAGTGAATGTTGTCTCAACTGCCATAAAGCCTTGCGTTCTCTTTAGTATAAATCATCATCCCGAAGTTCATTAACCTTAATGCAGTTTAGTCTTTACGTGTCATCAGTTGAGCCCAAGCCTTCCAGATGAGTCATTCTCTATCTGCTGGGTTTGTGGAGGCAAGCTGATTTTTGCATATAATGAACATTATGCATAAGGCCCTTTCCCTTCTGCGCTCTGCTTGTAGAATTGGAATTGCATTTGGTGAACTGAGAAGGTGGTGTGAGAAAAGGAGGGTTGTGACAGCTTAAAAGAAGAGGAGGAACTGACTCTAGAGTAGTCCACCACGATAGCAAGGGTGCCAGTGGAGTGGAGTAACAGCCCTGATGCTCTTTTTGCTTCTGCCCCAGGGTGTAAATCAAGAATTTCTCTGTTGGAGAACGTTGAGCAAGTGGGGGAGACCCAAGGGGTGACAGCAGAGCTCAGCCAATGTCTTCAGCAGCCACCACCAG
Source organism: Calidris pugnax (assembly GCF_001431845.1). NCBI lineage: Eukaryota > Metazoa > Chordata > Aves > Charadriiformes > Scolopacidae > Calidris > Calidris pugnax. The sequence continues at coordinate 652,125 of NW_015094507.1, forward strand.
CTGCTTTGCAACATCCTGTGCTGCCCAGGGATTGATTCCAAGGAGGAATGTGAAGTGGGATAACGCAACCACTGACCTTGTGGATTTTTACAGGGATCTCATCCAGGGCCTGGGGGCTGGCGTGACACAGAAGGTGCTGGAAGGTTTGACAAATGGGCGGTGAAGACTGGCACCGTGTGCGGAGTGGAGGCAGGGGTCCATGTAGCGTGTGTGAGATGAAAGATGAGGACAGGGCTAGGTCAGGAAGAACATTGTAGCTCGGGCAGTTGTCTTTTCCACTGTCCAAATTCCACAGAATCAGTTTTTCTGTCTCCTCCAGCGAATTGAAGGCATTTGTAATTCACGCTTTTTAACACCGTCCTCTGTTTCTCCCACTTTGTGGGTTAAAAAAAAAATACCTGAATGTGTACACACAGAGATATAGAAGATAAAAATCTCTCTGTAGCTTCAGGTCATCACTCTTCCAGCTGCAGGAAGCTCACCTATTGACAGAAATCATCTACCTCCAGCTGATGTTACTTCTCAGCCAAGGTCTGAAAGTCTGTCACCTCCCGTCATGATCTGTCACACAAACATCACATCCAGTGTTAACCTAGTGGTTAGAAAGATTTGTTGCAAGTATGTTGGATTTTTTTTTTTATTTTTTTTTTTTTTAAACTGCTTGGTACAGCGGGGAGGAATTGGGAAGAATTGTCTTTTAGGCAAAGGGCAGAGGCTGGGTCTTAATTTCTCCCAGTAATCCACCCCGAGTGCACACAGGAATCCTACACAAAAAGTGCTTGAGTCAGACCCTTCTCTGCTCAAGACTCAATAAGGGCATGAGTTGATCTAAACACATACATCTTCTGTGCCGGCAGGATAGGGGGAGGAGGAAAAAAATAAAAATCAATGCTGTCTCTGGCTGAATTTCTAGTTGTGTTTCACAAGGCTGTTGCTTAGCGCATCTCCATACATCCAGACGTTGCAGAGTAGCCCTGCTGCATTCCCTCAGCATTGGACCCCATGGATTTTTCTCAGAGAAAATCAGCTTGGCCTTTTCCTTCAGCTTCTGCTGCTTCTCTTGTTCCTTTCTTTCCTCCCCTCCCTCATTTTTTGCCTTCTCTAGGCTTTCCCAAACTGTCCCTCTTGATGTTGTGGCTGCTCTGATGCCTTCCTCTCCAGGGCTCCAGGTGGGCAATGCAGATGAATTCTTTTCCAAATGACAGGAGCTGCAGTGTCCTGTTCTTGGCCCCAGAATTACTGACAGAGGATTACTGCTTGCTAAAAGTCATCTTCATTTGCAGGAAGAGAAAGTTGTTATTTGTATATGTAACATTTTCTTAAAGGCTTCATGACAGAATTGAGAGAAATGACCCATGGGCTGTTAAATAACCTTTAAGCTCCTTGTACTATATTACAGGCTCAGTTCTGAAGATACGTATTACAATTGGTGTTGAGCTTAAACATCTTTGCTTGACATAGTATAAAACTTAAACATAGCTTTTTCCTCTTAAACAGATCCTTACTGTTTATTTCTTGGTTTTCTGAAAACTTCTTTTTGCTGTCACAAAACAGTCCCAAGTAAACCACTAAAAATGCTTTTAAATGTGTTGTAATGACGATAAGAAATCACTACGTTCAAGTGATTTGACTTACCATCTGGAGATGATAAAGAGGAGGGTTATAGTTTTGAAACCCCAAAATAATTTGCCTAAACCAAAGCTCCTAATGGTTGCACCCCATCAGCTGTCGTAGGGAAGAATGAGTCAATCAGCTGTGTTGCCACCTCTCCATTAACTAGTTTGTCTTCTGTCCTTGACCGGGTGAAGGGCCCATAAGGACACAGGTCCCATCCTCAGCTACATCACTGGGAACAAGACTGGGGCCAAAGTAATGTTTGAAAGGTTTTTCTTTTATTTGTAGAACAAATGTTTTCACCCAGCTGTAGCGCAGTCAAACAGTGTGAAGGAAACATTACAATACCCCTGTCTATTTATCTGTGTTTTTATAAGGTCAGCCATCACCATGGTATCTAAGTGTCTGTCTTCTTTCCTTTAAGGGTCCTGGTCAGGAGTTGAAAATAAGGGAGAGAGAGAGGAGGAAAACCACAAAGAGGCATATGAAAAGTAAAAAAAATACGGAGCTGGAGGTGAACCTAAATGCTCAGAGGTAATTTGCCTTGAGGAGCAAGAACCCTTGAGACCTATGTGTAGACTTTGGAAAAAAGAATCTGTGAACAATAGTAAAGGCTATGAACGTGCCATCCTCTGACAGGTATGTAAACCTTAAGATTAAAATAACAGCTTCAAAAATCCTTCTGTCAGAGCGAGTTTGCTTTAGCTAGGCTGGGCTTCAGGGGAAGTATCACAAAGACAAAATACATCAAGTGGAGATAGCAAAGGAAAACGGTGTGAAATTTCTAAACAGGTCAGTTCTTGAGGCATAGTCTTGAAGCATAACTTGCCAAAGTTATCATGACATTAAAATAGCATTAGATCAAGTCAGGTAATTAAGGCTTAGAACTAGTGGATTTTCTAAATATTTTTTCTGCATATGTTGAATCATCTCAAAGCTGAATTTCATACTTAAGAAGGAAGATGAAGAAAGAGTTAGGAAAGGCATAAAATTGAAGTTTCCTTTTGCTTGTCTTTGTGTCAGTTATTGTTTTGGTTTGAAAATATTTTCACTAAGAATGCTGGCCATCCCAATAGTCCTTTACTCCACAAAGTAATTGGGAAGGGTTCGAAAATTTTGTCTTAGTTTAGCAATGTGTTTCCACCCTATTGTGTTTTGGGGCGTTTTTTTGTACTTGACTTATGTTTCATGGTGATAGCCAGGGGAGGATGGCAGGTATTGCAGTCATGTGTCTGTCACCCTCTGTGCGTGGTGCCCTGAAAACTGTGTTGTGAGAAGCAACCTCGTGCTTTAGGAATGTCAGCCTGCAATCATGGTGGTGCTCATGGAGAAGAGGTGGGAAGGTGGGGCAGCAAAGTGTCCTCACCTCCATTCCAGGGATGGGAGCTCTATCTGCTTCAAGCATACAAACCTGAGATGGAAGAGATGCCTGAAATGGGTGGTGTAATAGGGAATTACGTGTGCCCTAAGTGTGACTGGTTTATTTTCCCAGTTTGATTAAATATTAATTTCTCTGAATATCAACTGTTTGTATGCTAATCACATCCCTTCAACAAACACAAGCCGTTAACCAAACTCCCTTTTGCATGCTGGAAGAGAATTCTTGACTGCAGAAAGTACGCATGATGTACAAAAAAAAGCAGTGAAATTATTCAGCATATACTCGTTGATACTTCTTTGAGCAGCAGCTTCCTCCTCCCAGAGATCTTTCTTGAGGTTTGCAGGTGGCCACATGTGACGATGTGGTTTCTTGTCACCTAGTAATAGTTTTGTGAGACAGCGGTACGTGGTGCAAGACTTACTACTCAGTAAGTGGCATTTAACTGACCTAGTTACCCCAAAAACTAATTGCTAGCTTGAACATATCCAACAACACAGACGACTTCAAAGAAGTCTTTAGCACAAATTTTAGCTGCTGTCAGGCCATGTTCAGTTGAGGTATAAGGTCCACTGGAATCAGTGGCCAGCTTACGTAGTGAAGCAAAGTAGACTGGAAGGGCAGATTCTTAAAGTCATCTCATGAACTTTGGTGTTTCCTTTGACAAATCCCATGCCTCCACATGTGGCCACCAGTTCAATGAGCTACTTAGATCTATGACCAGCTTAGAAGCTGTGAATCATTGCCGTGACTTCAGTGTGGTGACTCACATCCTTCGCCAGCCTCCTGTGAGCTGCCCCCCTGGGCCGGCCCTTTGGCTCCAATGGGCTGTTGAGAAGCCCTGGCTGCGGTTTCAGGTGTTTATTAAAGGCAACTGGATGATGGATTGTGTTTTGGCTGCCTGCTTGGAAAGTTTGACCCCAAACAATGACCCCAAATGTTGGGATCTCTGTGTGGTTCTCTCCTATTTGATGCCACCAAGAATGTCATACGTAAAGGCATTAATTCAAGAGGAAGAACCTTTCCAGATACACACACCCCTCCCCACCAGACTCTTAAATAGGAGCAGTAAAATTATTTCTTTGTTTTAATTCTTCTGTCCTTATTTCAGTTTGTATGTACCCCTTCTATGTGATGAGCTTCATCCCAAGTTACCCTGTTGGTCTATTAGAGCCGAAGAAGTGTTTACAGTTGTTCTTCAGACCTGTTATTTGCAGAACGAGTATCAGAGAATCAGAAAAATCAGAGCTGGAGAAGTTCTGCATTAGATCATCTCCTCCCTGCCCTTGCCGACGCAGACTTTTTCCCCCCGTACAGTATATTCTCTAGCGCTTTGGCCGGTCTAGCTTTAAGTAGATTAAATATGGTGCTTTCTCCCTGCCCTGTCAGAAGCTGTTGGAGAGGCTCGGAGGTAATTGACACTGGCACCCTTTGAAGGTGCGTTGTGGACCTTACCACACTTGTCATTTGTCTCCAAACACGGGGCTTTCCTCCAGCTGTCATGAGTATTGTGTGGCCATAATTCTTTCCGACCCGGCGTACAGCTTGCACCGAACACTTTCGCCTAAGATGGAACAAAAGAAATGAAAATGTGGTTTTGGTTTCTTTTTGGCAGACAGTGTACATAGGGTTAATTCTTTTGAGCAGCCCAGAGGTGAAACAGTAAGGTGAAGGCCTCCAGAATATTTTGTTGATGAAAACTAGTGGTATTGAGATATGATGTGCTTGTCTGCACATGAAGCTTTTTTCCTAGATAGAGAGGTATATTTTATAGGGTTCAATTAATAACTACATTTGAAATACCAACTGTCTGCTCTCGTGACACGGAAAGCAGATTTAGCCAAACAGTGAGTGCTTTTGAAGAACCCTACTGATGATAGACATATTAAAGCCAAGTAGTAATAATGTTTGGAGTATCCTTTTTCTGTCGAGGAACCCACCAAGTGTTTCACTCGGTCCCTGCTCAAGCTGTGCAGCTGCTTTGGAGTTGGGACATGCCTGGCACTCCCTGGCATGACAAAATATAGGGTTCACCTGATGGGAAGTCAGTAGTAAGCTGCTGGGCCCCTTGTATTCTGACTCTAATTCTCAAACTGTTCTGTTTCTCCCAAAAGACATCTATGCCCCGTGGTGAACAGAAAACAGAGGTTGTTGGTTAATCTCTTGGTTTGAATGGTTTCTTTCTCCTCTCCTCATCACCAGAACCCCGACTTGTCATTCCACCAGACAGAGACCTGTACCAGGGAGACCTTAGAGCCCCTTCCAGTACCTGAAGGGGGGCCTACAGGAGAGATGGGAAGGGACTCTTTATTAGGGAGTGGAGTAATGGTTTTAAACAGGAAGAGGGGAGGTTTAGATTTGATATTAGGAAGAAATTCTTTGCTGTGAGGGTGGTGAGACACCAGCCCAGGTTGCCCAGAGAAGCTGTGGCTGCCCCATCCCTGGAGGGGTTGAAGGCCAGGCTGGATGGGGCTTTGAGCAACCTGGTCTGGTGGGAGGGGGGAGTTGGAACCAGATGATCTTTAGGGTCCCTTCCAACCCAAACCATTCTATGATTCTATAAAGCCATGAATCTCTAAGTACAATTCTCCATCCAAATCACTGTCATTACTCATTTCTGTAGCTTTACAGATAGGGGAATGCTGTCTCTTGGTGTAACTTCTTTATTTAATACTTTTACTTGACTCATATTGAAGGTTCTTGATGCAGGGGTTATTCATAGCACTCTCACCGCTTGCCTTTACTGCCTCTGAGTTCACCAGTCCCAAACTGAGCTCATGTCATGTAGCCCAGTAGTCGTTCCTTGGACATGTAGCACCGCATTAAAATGTCGTTTTAAGCAATTAATATTTTATTTATAAATACTTATAAATATTTATTATAACTGAGGCCTGAAACAGCAGCTCATGAGAAAACAATCTATTACATTTGTGTTAAAACATGTTCCAATGTTTAATTTTGAGAGAGAATATTCAGCTCAACTGTAAAAAAAACACATTACAGTGCCCTGCTTTGGCCAGTTCATGTCAGGCTGCCACATTCAGCTGAGAAGGTGGGTTTCATTTTGTTCCATACTAAATCCAAGAAACCAAACACCCAGCTAAATACTCCACGTTCTTGTCTTACTTGGGCAATACTGTTCGAGACTCTGGGTCAAATGCTCCTCTTGAAATCCTGTATGTGACTCGTGGCTGAGGAGTTCTGCTGGATTTGAAAGATGGGGTTTTGTGGCTACTGGAAAGCCCACTGCTGACAATGGGATTCATCCTACTAACTCCAACCAGGGGCTTTATATCCCACCCAGAATCATAAAACTGTTTTGGTTGAAAGAGACCTTGAAGATCATCAAGCCAAACCTGGCACTGCCAAGGTGCCACTAAAGCATGTCTCCAAAAGGACCTTTGCTTTGCTGACTCTGTAAATCGGAGCTCTGACTCCACTGGAGTCATCTTCTGTTTGGTAGGCATCCTCCTTTCTTTCTTTCCTTCCAGCACACTGCTTGGAGTGGTTTTGTTCCCCATTTCTGGAGAGTCTTTCTAGGAAAGCATGGAGGCACAGCCTTCTCAGGTCATTTCCCTGAAACTTTGCGCCCTAAAGGAGAAGGGTGTATTTGGCTACGACCCAGCCCTTCGTAATACAGGGCTGAAAACAGGGCAGTTTTAAATAGAAATAATAATATAAAATAATCAAAATCACTGTCATGACTCTGGTAACTGTTTTATATCTTTGCCTCGAACCAGAATGACCAAACATCTCTGATTAAGTACCTACAGAAGCATTTAAATTCAGCAATTTTAATAGTTCTTAACAACTCCCGTTGATGGTATTATTTTTCATTGGGAAGAAAAATGGTTATTGCTCACATTGACCTCCAGTAAATCTTGTCACCCAGCCCATACCCTAGTCTCGAAATATAATTAAAGCACTCTGTTTTGA
>NW_015094507.1:664052-779778 GCF_001431845.1 Calidris pugnax
AGGAGGGATTTGAAAAATAAAGTCTGTAATTTTTCACCTGCAGTTTTGTACCCATGGTCAACTTAAAGGGGGAAGAAAAAAAAAAAAAAGAAAAGAAGGAAAGAGAAGAATTAAAATCTTGGTGTGACCGATAGATTGCAGATGTTGCTTTTTTTTTTTTTTTTTTTTTTTTCCCAGCCTGTACCAGGGAGTCAAATCTCTGCCTTCTGTCTTTTTCACCCCGAACTAGTGAGAGCTACAAACACGGGGATGTGAGATGAGGAGTTTGGGTGAGGGCTGGCTGTGGGCTGGCTGGGCTGAGAGAGCCCCAGGAGAGAGCCTTGTCTTCCCAGGGCTGCCTGTCCCAGCCCCTGTCTCCTGGCTGTTGGATCTGGAAAAGAGCAAAGCTTTGCGGGACCGGAGTTGTGGGTTTGTGGGTGGCAGGGAGAGGGGCTGGTTCAGCACGAAGCAGGGACTGCCAAGCCCTTTCTGATTTTTTTTTTTTTTTCATGAGGAACTCTAAATAATAAATGTTATTTTAAGCGTGGAATTAGGATCACTAATTACAGCTGACATACTATTTCATGATTTTTATTCCCGTCATTGCACGGTGCTTGGATTTCTCCAGCCTTTGCTGGAGAGCTCTTTTTTGACCACATAAGCAAAAAATGGCAGATTCAGAAATCAGCTGTTTCCCTAATGAATTCAGAGAACCTCACGTGGAAACACAGACTCTTAAGGCTCGTTTTTCATTAATGTGGAGGGGCCTGGAGTTCTGACCATATAAAGGTAAAAGCAGGTGTTTCTCTGGGGCTATATTTGGCTTCTGCAGGGGGTTACGCACACAGAAAACATCTCGGGATCATTCTGTGTGTGATGTGTTACCAAAGCTTTCTGTTGTTAATCTCTTGCCTTTTGGAAATGAGGAAACAAAATGTGAGGTGAGGAATGGAGGGGTGAGGGATAGGTCCTGGTGGCAGCAAAGCCCTGCGTTTGCTGTAACGTTCTTCCCTTCAGTTCTCCCACTTTCTCTCATTATCTTGTTTGTTACGTGTAGCTGAATAAACGTGTAACCTCTAAGGCTGTGGAGCAGATCATTAGGAGTTACTGATTAACGCCGCGTTTCAGTAGCAGATCCCGAGTTCTTCTTTTTACAAACTGAAGGGGTCTGGCTTTATGATTTTTTAATTAGAGTGTAAATATTGCAGCCTCATAAACTGCTTGATTTACGGGTGACAGCGGAGTTTGCACTTTGGGTAAGGACATGGGAGGCTTCAGCTGTGTGGTTCCAGTGCCCCCGTTTGCCTGTACATCCATCCTCTTCATCCTACTGGTAATGCCTGGGTGTCATTTCTTTAAACTGACAGGAAGACCGAAATTCCTTTTGATGGTTTTAAGCAAAAGAAGGACACTCCACACCATATATTTTAACTGATGAAGTCAGAGGAAAAAAAAAGTTAGAGGGGTATTATTGTCACTGTCAGCCGACAAGGTGAGCTTAAAAATTGATGTTCATTATGAGGATTGTGGAGAAGTTGAGCCATACTCGTCACTGAGCTTTGTTGTAAGTGTCAGAAGCACGAGAGGGATGGTAAATCAAGATTGAAAGAGATCTGAGATGCTGGTGGATAATAGAAGGGTATTTCTGATATCTTTAATGTGAACTGCTACTGGATTTTCAAGAATGGGCGCTGCTACTGGATTTTCAAGAACGGAGTCTCTGTTCCTTCTTAAGAAGGAAACTCCTGCCTTTCTCAGGCGATCCACAGAGCTGCTTTTTTTCCATGTGCAGCTCAAATTAGGAAATTCACAGGCATAGGGAGCAATGTTAATGTTAACTGGGCTTGAATCAGCACTAATAGCCAGCAGGGCACCTGAAACCCTCAGCAGAAGTTGTTCATTGGGAGGTAGGACTCACCCAGGGCAGCAGGGTGTTTGGCCAACGTGTCTCTCATTGGAGCAGAGAAAGACTTTGCAAACACTGACCTTCTTTTCCCTCCTCGCTCTCTCTCCACAACCCGCCTTCTTCTCCAGCTTGCTGGCAGCATGGTGAAGCTTGACTGGGGATGGCTTAGCCCCAGATTGCTCTGAATTCTTTGCCATGGGGGGTTTTCCAAACCTTTCTTCCCTACCAACACAACTTGCCTCTTTCCATCTTGCACGTTCTCTGGAAACTCTACTGACGGCGCCGCCAGTAGGATTTTGTCTGTTGGGATCTTGAGGAGGATGTATTTTGGGGAGGCTCTTTGTCATGTGGTGAGGGATTTTCTGTCCCCAAATCAATTGCACAGCGTCTGCAGTGCTGGCATGGTCAGGCCATAGCAGACAGAACAAAGCCCATGTTTTGTTCTGCCCTGGTAGCTGCTCCGAGCGACTGCAATCACTTATAAATTCTCATAACTGCAAATAATTTACAAATCAGTTATAAATTCTGCTGTCCACCCTTTCATGGTGCCTTTCTGGGTCTGGTCTCTTCCCTGCACCAGCGACCAATCTTCTGGGCCAGGAGGTGACCAGCTCCTACAAGCCAAGAGCCCAACTTTGGAATTGAACGCTTTCAGAAAACATTGGTGCTCTGTTTGCCACCTTTTCTCTGCAACATAATTATTTAAATTTTTTTTTTAATGATAGCTGAAATGGTCATGAACGGTGATGAATTCCAAAAACATGCCAGAGTGTCAGATTCAGCTCTCTCTGCTGGAACTGGACTTGTTTTACTGCAGGAAGTATTTTGTGGCTCTACAGTAGCAGCCTGGGTTTGTTGCCAAAGGCCCGAATGCTGAAGGTTTGGTGTGATGGGTTTTTTGTTGGGTTTTTTTTCATCAAACTTGTTGAAAGGCCTTTCAGTGCAGACTTGATGTCAATGGCAATTATATATATGTTTACAGATTATGGCTCCGATCCCATCCTGGTAAATGTTTTTGCACATGGTTAAATCTGCACGTGTAATTGCCTAGAGAATAAACTCAGAAGTGGTGAACGTAGGAAGATAATAACTTGAACTGAACTGTTTTCTTGTTCCCGTTTAATTTTGAACCTATTCGACCCTTGTGAGTTCAAAAGTTCACCTCAGTCTTGACCATTATTGAGTTTGGATTCTGTTTAGGAGAAACTGTGACTCCCAAGTACAGCAAAGGGTCAGAGGACAATAAATCCAATAGAATAAATAAAGTGATAAATGAAGCAGGCAGAGAGACAGAAAAGTGAAAAAATAACACATATTGGGTGAGTTCATGGTTTCTGTGACGTTGAAAGGTGTTTTGCCACTGACTGCACTGGGGCTGGGATTTCTTTCGTGACGCATGGTTCAAAATCCCTGGAATTCAAGCAGAATGTTTCTATTACCTGTAGCGCTCCTGTGTCACTTAGAATGAATTTTAGTTCATAGCTCTAACACACGGTGTAGCTCCCAATAGCCCTTAGCAGCAAAATGGAGCAGCCCAGTCCTTCTGGGTGGAAAAAAAAAGTGAAATTCTAGGGAAGAATGGCTTTTCCTCCTCTTCTCCCCAGAAGCTTCAGGTTATCTTCACACCCCAGTATCTTTGTGACCCAGTTTTTTTGTGCGTGTTTATTGAGCTCCTCTGTGATACAAATGAAGCTGGCACCAACCATTTCACTACAAATTTCCTGTGAAAAAGGCCCGAGAACATGTTGGTGCCTGCGTGTGCCTCCAGTGCTCAGGAGAAGTTCTTGTGTTGGCAACGCTGGATGTGAGCATCTACTTGGGCTGGTCAAAAGGTGAAGCCCAGTTTGTTTTGCAAGACGTGTTGCATTTTCCCTGGGCTTCCAGTAAAAGATGCAATTTGGCTCCGGGTCTTTACTCTCCAAAGCCCAGACTTTACATCAGGAAAGTGCAAAAGTTACGTAGGGCCAAAGCTGCAGCAGGGTCGTGTAAAGTGATTTAACTCTGCTAACAGCAAAGGGGCAAGGGAGATGAGTAGGAAATACAGATTTGGCTGATGGTTTACAACCTACTTCAATACCTCTTGGGTTGAGATAGCAGGGCTTATATTAATTATTAATATTATGAGATTCTTGAGATTCTACTATGTGATGGTTTAAATTGTCACAAATCCTCCCATCAGCAGCATGTAAGAGGATTTCCTTTTTTTTTTTTACTGAGCAGGTTCCTGCTCTAATTCTGCTGAGTTTATTTTACTGGAAATTATCCACCTTCTTTCAAAAGTACAAACATTAGTCGAGCAGGAACATACCAGCAACTTGTAAGAAGAATTAAAAATCAAAGTTTCAAGTTTTAATATTTATTTCTAAAGCACGCCCTGTTTAAAAAGTAAGATAATTTCTCTGACTTCCTTGAGAAGTGTTTCTAGTCTGTCAAAGAGACTACACTTGATGGGTTAAGTACTTGGAAACTGAAAGAAGTGCTCCAACCATTGCAGAAAGTCTGAGGTTTTAAAGAGAGGGAGAAATACTTGAAATGCTGCTTTCAAGTCAGTCTGGGTATTCCAACTCAGAGACGTTTCTTCTTGTCAGTAAACTAAAAATGGAAAGGAAAAAAAAAATCCAAACCCTGGAAGTCAGAGAACCTGAGTAAGTGATGATTTATCTGATAACAAAAATCCTACTACCCCAATCATTCATGGTTTATTTCTTTGGCATGCAACATTTAAGAGAAGTCCGCTGAGCGCTGGTAATTTCACTACTGCAGAAGCCAAATCCTTCATTTAAACTTTTGAGACAATTTTTCCATTTACTTCTCTGCCACTCAAGCAAAGAGCAGAAATCATAAGCTCGCTCATACCAGTTCACCTCATCAATTAGAAAAGAGACAGGACTTGCTTCCAGATGAAAAGGGGATGCAGCAGAGGAAAAATATGCTGGAAAATCGAAATAGATTGCCTCTAATAACTCCTGGATAGCGATCCAAGCTTGGCCACATTGAGACATCCCTAAACTTTGGGAAAACTGAGATTTGGAGCTGCCTGTTAGAACAAGATCATCAGAGAACTGGAGAATATTGTACTTAAAGAAACTGATGTAGAGAACAGAGCCAGCAATTTGTCTTATTTGAAATAATGAAATCATAAATTAGTATGCTTTAACCAAAATGTGAAAACCTAAAACCCAAACCCAAATTTTAAGTTTGTGCTTGCTTCCAAAAGTGCCACTCGATACTGTGCAGTGAGTCCAAGTAGCAGGAGCGTGGCCGATGAGTCCTTCGCGTTGACGCAGGGAAGTTAAATGCAGAACGCTCTTTGGGTTTGTGGGTTGGTTGTTTTTTTTTTTAACACCACCTCTGGCAGCTGAAAAGTTATACAGTATTAAAATAAAACCTTAATGAAACGGAGCACAAATTTGTACAGTTTCCAAGGTCTCTGGTGGGAAAGTTGTGTGTGTTTGATGAATTGATTCCCAAAGTCAGGTAATTGGAGAAAATGGTGGTGTAATCCTCAATAGAAACATGTTTCTTATGCAGCAGAGAGAACAGTGTTGTCTGAAATGTTCCTTTAAGGGGAGAAATGTTTCCCTATTTTGTATTAGATTTACAAGGCTTTTGGATGAAGAGTTAGTCAGGCCGTTCTCCCCGCTCGGAGTGGGAACAGAAGAGGCTGTGTCCTCCCACTGACAAGCGATGGCTCAGAGGCAGGCGGAGGATGTGCTGTACCTTCTGGTGGTGGGTTTGGTCCTGTTCATCTGCCACCCACGTCCGTGTGATGGTGCCTTTGGAGAGGGAACTTGGCATTCGAGAGGAACACGGGAACAGTGGCCATGAGTTGTGTTCCTTTTCTACTGGGGATGAGGGAAAGGTGATGCCAGTGATGTTGAGAAAAATGAAAGGAATCTCTTTCTACAGAGAAACCCAAAGTTTCATAGTTTCCAAGGGCAGCCTATCTCTGTCATGACTTGAAACCATAGATGTGAAGCATGTGGATTTCATCTAGACTAGACATGAAACAAAAGCTAGAAGGTATAATTATGCTGAATGTGATGCTGATTTTGTTGCTTTTTGTTTTCTCTGACTCTTCTTCTGGAAAAAGACATGCCGGATGTCTGTTAGCTCAGTAAATCCAATTTTTGGTCAAGCTTTGTCCTGATATTTAGGAGGCGGATTTAAAAAACATTATTGTGAATTGTTCCCATGATCAGTCTAGTTTAGGGGAAAAAAACTTTCACATGGGTGCAAAGCGAGTAAGAAAAACACCCCCTCAGTGTAGCTACCAGTGGCTCGTTGTCACCCTGGAAGGATGCCCTGAATATGTTCCGTCTAGGACCCTTTCCACATTTGCATTAATGATTTGGATAATGAAATGGATATTAAACTTATTAAATTTGCAAATGACACCAAGCTGGGAGGGTCTGCAGGCAGGTTGTTGGATGGGATTAGAATTCCAAATTATCTTGGCAAATGGGAGAAGTGGCTTGAAGAAGAGAGGGTGGGTTCAGTGAGACCAAAGGCGTAGGTGGAAATGAAGACCCTGGGTTACCCAAAGGGATGGGAGAGGACTTTAGCAGATCGGTAGCTGAACACAAACCTGTTTCAGGGGGGGAAAAAAAGCCATGTTGAGGGCAGGGAAGGTGGTGTGCATCTTGAGATTATAAAGGACATTCATCTCTGTGGAGCATTGGTGAGGTCTGGAGCACAAGTCTTATGAGGAGAGGCTGAGGGAGCTGGGATTATTCAGCCTGGAGAAGAGGAGGCTGAGGGGAGACCTTATTGCCCTCTACAACTCCCTGAAAGGAGGGTGTAGACAGGTGGGGGTCGGTCTCTTCTCTCAAGTCGCAGGCGACAGGTCTAGACGAAATGGCCTCAAGTTGCACCAGGGGAGGTTCAGGTTGGATATTAGGAAAAATCTTTTCACAGAAAGGGTTATCGGACATTGGAATGGGCTGCCCAGGGAGGTGGTTGAGGCACCATCCCTGGAGGTGTTCAAAAGACGGGTTGATGTAGTGCTGGGAGGTATGGTTTAGTGATGATGCTTCTTGTTTGTTGTGTGGGTGTCTATTTTTGTCAAAGTTAGGCTGACGGTTGGACAAGATGATCTTTCAGGTCCCTTCCAACCTAGAAGATTCTGTGATTCTGTGAGGTGGCGATGGTGTGCTCGCCTGTGGATGCAATCAGGAGAAAGACATGTCCCAGTGGGAGAGGTTGCAAAGGGAGCAAGGAGACAGGTTGGAAGTTTGCCAGATGTGGCCTTTGAGGACAGACTGAAGACGCTAGGTGTGTTCAGTGTCAAAAAGGCTGAGGGGGCATTGTCAGAGGCGTCAAATATATATGGAGAGATATATATATATGGATGCACAGAGAAAGGGAATCATTTGCCCTCCGTGTCCCCTTGACATGGAAGAAGAAGTGGTGGGATTAGACTGCAGCAAATAAGAATTAATTTAGATAAAGGGGAGCACATCCTGACAGTGTGGACTGTTAAGGGCTCCAGGAGGTTGAGGAATTGCAGGCTCTGTGAATTTTTATTGAATGGCTGGATAATGATGATCCCTCTTCAAAGCAGCCCGTGGGCAGGATGACCTTCCTAAGGCCTCTGAAGGTCCTAAGGAGTGAAAAACTGTATTCCTAGGGAGTTTATTTCTGGAAAATGCCAGTGAAGAACGTTTTCTGAAGCCCCATCACCAGCCCTCTTAGAGGAAGGTTAAAGTGCCTACACCTGCATGGAGATAGAAAGGTGTCTGCTGTGCACAAGTGGCTGTGGCAATAAAGAACTTGGTCTGTGTGGATAGGATGTGATAGCACATGAGGCGACTTGGTTGCTGGAGCAACAAGGAGAGAAAAAATGGTGTAAGGGAAGAGGACGCTTGCTCCGTATCCTCGTCTTTGGTACGTACCATCACCTAAAAAATACCTCTCTGGAGCAAGAGGGACCATTATAGCCTGGTAGATCTCCAGTAGAGAGATTTGCAGGGGCCCCATATGTACTTCTCCTTGCTCTCTGCGGGAATCTAGCGTTGTAAACCAACCACTTAGGATCAGGAAGAAAGAAAATAAAACAGGGTTTCCCACACGACAGTGTTGTTCATATCCCCTACAGTGAAAATTAAATGTAAAATTATGTCTTTTGAAGATCAAGGAGTGACACAATGGAAGAGTATAATAGAGTGTAAATAGAGGGTAACCAGTAAACTAGCAGTAGAGTGCTAAATGAAAGAATTCCCTTCCTTCGGGGTAATCCCTCCCAGAAGAAGATACACTGCTTTACCTTGGGATTCTGCTTTATTTCATGATGTCTCGTCATTAATTTGTGCTATCGCTTTGTTTCACCGCGCGCGGTACAGATTCATTTTCTGCTTTCCCAGTGTGTTCAGCAGTTTGCCCGTATCCAGCAGAGACAAATCTGTGCTATTAATTGCGAGAGACCTTGATCGCCTAATAGAGGGTTATAACAGAGCGCGGCGGAAGGGGCTGGGATTTTCCTGTGCAGCCTAAACTTTTGTGTTTCAGGCTTACGAGTGCTTCAGTTTGCACCTCTCTGGTGTCGTGGTGACAATATCAAGGGGTCTGATATCAAGCTCGGTGGGGACGTAGGACGGTCGAGGACCGAGAGGCTCTCGGTGGTTGCAGAAGCAAGTTTGGAGCGTGTTTATGAAAGCAGTGTTAATGGAGCAGGTTCAAGCTGGAAGCCTATAACCAGTGGTGTCCTCCAGGGGTCAATACTTGGTCCAGTGCTGTTCAATATATTCATCAGTGACCTGGATGGAGGGAACAGAGTGCATTCTCAGCAAGTTCGCTGATGATCCCAAACTGGGAGGGGTGGCTGACACCCCAGAGGGCCATGCTGCCATCCAGCAAGGTCTGGACAGGCTGGAGAACTGGGCAAGGAAGAACCTCATGAGGTTCAACAAGGAAAAGTGTAGGGTCCTGCACCTGGGGAAGAAGAATGTTAGGCATCAATACAGGTTAGGCATGGACCTGCTGGAGACAAGCTCTGAAGAAAAGGATCTGGGGGTCCTGGTGGACAACAAAATGACAATGAGCAAACAGTGTACTCTTGTGGCCAGGAGGGCCAATGGGATCCTGGGCTGCACAGGGAAGAGTGTAGCCAGCAGGTCAAGGGAGGTCATTCTGCCCCTCTACTCTGCACTGGTGAGGCCACAACTGGAATACTGCGTACAGTTCTGGGCTCCCCAGTTCAAGAGGGACAGGGAACTGCTGGAGAGAGTCCAGCGAAGGGCAACAAAGATGATTCAAGGATTGGAGCATCTCCCTTATGAGGAGAGGCTGAGAGAGCTGGGACTCTTTAGTTTGGAGAAGAGAAGGCTGAGGGGAGACCTTATTAATGCCTACAAGTATCTCAAGGGCAGGCTGAGGGAGGAGGGAACCAGACTCTTTTCAGTGGTTGCCAGTGAGAGGACAAGGGGCAACGGGCACAAGTTGGAACATAAAGGGTTCCACTTGAATATGAGGAAGAACTTTTTCACAGTGAGGGTGGCAGAGCCCTGGAACAGGCTGCCCAGGGAGGGTGTGGAGTCCCCTTCTTTGGAGATTTTCAAGACCCACCTGGATGCAGTCCTGATCTGACATGCTCTGGGTGGTCCTGCTTTAGCAGGGGAGTTGGACTAGATGATCTCTATGGTCCCTTCCAACTCTAAAAATAATTCAGTGAAATTCAGTGAAAAGGAGGAGTCACCCCCAGCGCCGTGGTGTCTCTGTCTGAGGAGCTCTCTTTTGCAGAGGTCGTAACTGCCAACCTGTCAGGTGTTTCCTGGCGCTGTCAGTCTCCCCGGGGTGCAGCAGGCGGTGATGTATAAAGCCACAACACTGACATATCACTTACCTAGTTCTGCTAGACTTACCCCCTCCGTGAAGGATGCAACCCGTCTGCGTCTCGTGCGGCATTTGCATTATCTAAAGATCACCGTGGATGCTCCAGTCCATTCGCCTTTGCAAAGGCGGTTTAAATATAGCATCCATAAATAAATGTTAAATAATTCATGAACATAATTTTGTAAATTCTGCTAGGCCACACCTCTCTAGGGGCATATTTATGAACGTGCGTCAGCCTGGAATCGATGCGCCTGCCAAGCGCCCTACCTCTGAGGCAGAATTCCCACATCCAGCCCAAAATGCTGCAAACGACTCTGATTCCACTTCGCTAGTCATCCATCATACTGTCACTTTAATTCAGATGCTGCTACTTGTTTTAATAACATACATCTTACACAAAGAATATTGCTAACACAAGATTCTTGAGGTAGATTTTTACAACCTCATAAAATGGTATTAACCCTTTGATCCCTGATAGTCTTTTCATACGGCTTTTTTTTTTTTTTTTATGCTTATCAATAACCTGTGTTCGTGGGGTCTATTCATGCTGGAGAATCCGACATCAATCACCGCAGTAAAAATATTATTCCTCCAGCATTACCCTAAAGAATTATGGAAAGAATAAAAGTGTTATTGCAGGAATTATTTAGCAAACAATAGATGGATAAAATGTATGATGGTAAGTGTTAAATTATATCACCTCATTACAGGAAACTACCTGAGATAGCACAGAAGGTAGTTCAGTGCTTTTTCTAAGTAGTTCAAAGAGAACAATAGCAGAATCCCACAAAAGGTTTTACTGTGAAACCCTGGAATGACAAGGTAAATGATGTATTATCAAATAAAAAGATAGTTTAGAGGGGGGAAAAAAAGAGAATTCTACCTGCATATTTCTGACTTGCACCTGGAAATATTTTGGGGGTGGGGGGAGGAGAATAATAGTAATTTACAGTTAGCTGCTTAGCACTCAAGCATTTAAGGGGCTTATTTTTTTACTTTATTTTTGCATGTCTTTCTAGAAACACCTTCTTCGTTGTAAGAGAGCAACGTGGAATGTGTGGTTTTAAAAAATATCTTGCTTCTATTCCAAATAGAGAACACCCCGAGTTATTTCTTTCTTCCTTCACCCTGCTTTTTTTCTTTGCGGTCAGCACCAGGAATTAGAAAAGGTTTTACTGAAATGCTTGATTAACCCAATTACTAAAATCATGCCCATATTTTAGGTATTATTAAGGATACCTAAACAAGGTTGGGTTCCGTGATTTCACCAAGTAGACTCTTATCAGTTAATGCAGATTTAGAGAGGGGGAAAAAAAAAAAAAGCATAATGTTACACTGGGCTCATGGGATTCATTTGATCAACATGATTAAATTATTTCCTTACTCAGCTAGAAGGAAATTACTAGTAACCAGACATTATGTGTCTGTTAATTATGTGCAATAAGGTTCTCTGCTATCACACCAGCTCTTGCATTCATGTTCTGTGTGTTTTAAAGGCATTCTCATCTTTTCAATGTAAATATTGAAAAGGGACAGCTATAATTTTCATTTGCTGTATTTAATAAATATCTAACGTGCCAAAAAGCACTTGTAAGAAGCAGCTGTTTGTCTTTGGTGTAATCATAGGCAAGTTTGTGGCAATGACACGCGAGCGTTTCACATGTTTTGGGTCGCCCCCACCAGGATTATTTTTCGTGTTGCAATCGTTCATTTTTTTAAGTTGGATCGTTTATTATCGTGAGGAATGTGAAAGAGGGTTTGCCAGAACCCTGGAATTTTGCTCGAAATAGTTAATCTCCCTGATGAGAGGTGTGCTCACCTATACCTTGTCTTTGTGCCAGATCTACATTCTGCTCTGATGCTGCCCAATCTAGGATTTCAAAAGGATTTTTTATAAAGGAAGAAACAACATATGGTACAAGAGGGGCCTTATTCTTTTTCTAATGAAATGATGGGCTTCTGTTTCATATTAAAGTGTTAATAGGTCTGAAATTAGGTCTCAAAAAAGAGAATAGTGCTTTTAAAATTCTTAATATGATTCATTATCTGCAGTCAAAACCAGATGACATTTATTTTTATCCCCAAAAAAAGAAGCAAGCCAGAGGAAAAAAAAAAAATATAAAAAATATCCTGGATTCAGGCTCTGATTTATTGAACAGAAAGCTCTTTAGAATCAGAGCTTGGGCTGGAGGGTTTTGTTTGAGTTTGAGAACCTTCATATGTTTATGAAATCTAAACAAATATTTCAAAGGAGGTGGTGTCACATTTGAAGTAAGTGATCCTATTAGGCGCCGGGCTACGGCTGCTTTGTTGGGGGACCGGGCAGCGTTTTGTGTGTGATAGCGCTGTGTACCGCTAATACACCGAGACATCACTTTCATCCCAAACGCCGAGAGGACTGAACTTCCCTCCTGCACTTTGCCTTTCAATGTTAATAATGAATGAATAAAGTTCAGAGGATAGAAGCTTAAATGGATATTGTGCTTTAAAAGAATGAATTTTAACTAACGGCGCGCCCGGCTGTTCGGAAACAAGTGAAAGACGGTAAATGGACTTATTTATTGGGAGTGGATGGGAGGCTGTAATGAGGCATTTGTGTAAGTTATGCTGGAATAAACCACTAGGAATTTCAATGCAATTGAAAATAGGTATTAATTAGAAATATTGAAGGTTTGATGATATTTCCTTGATTACTTGGATTTTGGGTGCATCTTTTTTTGCCGCGGTTGGTTTCCACAGCATAGCCATCTCTCCCAGTCCCCATTAACTGATATCATTATCTTATTCTATGCCAGAAGAGTAAGTGTGGGACTAGAGGTTTTCATACATCCCGGGCACTGCCAGTGGGCAGCCAGGAAAGAACCTTCTCTGGAGGCATCATCTGGATGATGCCCTCAGACTTTATCTCATTATTACCAACCACCAAGCCGTGGTGCCGTTGGTCACTCTTGACCAAGAAAACCTTGTTAGTTGCCCAGATCCTCAGTTAGATGGTGTTAGTGTCACCATGTCAGCTCGCAAGGCTGGCTCAAGACAGTCCATCGGCACTTGGAGCACATAGAAAGTGGCAGCAAGGAGCAAAAACATCCCAAGGTTTCATGCGACCTATACCAATGGCTTCTCTTCCATACTCTGCCTCCCACTTCCAGGGGCTGTCATTGGTCACCCCAGAAGATCAAGCCCTCAGAGATGCTCTCAAACCGGTGTGGGGACACAAAGAACAGTTGTGTGTGAGTAGCACTCGTGATCAGCTGCCACAAAGTCACAAAACAACTAACCTCAGCACTTTCTGATGGGTACAAAAAGAATTATATAGCGAAGAGCTAATCCCAAAATGATGTGTATGTATGTGGAGAGGTACGTCTGACATTCACATTAATACCAAATGAGTTCATCATGATTAATGTTATTACATTAAATATCGAAGGAATTAATAATGATTAGACCATTATTTTAAAGGGTTACCAACATGACACCGGCTCATTTTTTAACAGCTGTAGACAGTTGGGTTTGGACTTTTTTCTCTCTGCACATTTCCAGTCCTCACCTCCTTCGACCAAATATACTCACTTGGAATTTCATCTTAGTGAATTTATGATTTTATGGCCGTGTTTCCTGCCAGAGCTAAATCCAAGTCCCGATGAAGTCATTAGGAGCTTTGCTGTTCACTTCACTGCTGCAAAAACCTGAGGCCTGATCCTGATTTCCCAGGACTGACAACCACTGTTTCCATTGGCTTCGTTGGACTTCCATATGCCCCCTCAATCCTAGGAAAAGACAAAGAGAATATTAGTTTGGGGTTGTTTGGTTTTTTGGTTTTTTTTAATATTTAGCATAGGAGGAAGGTTTCTCTGTCATACCTCAGAGACTTTTGTGGGAAGATGCAAAGACGAAAAGGTTCTTGCTCCCTTCTTATCCTTCATCATCCCAGTTTTTAGTGAAAACTTACTTTTTTGTTTCTGCAGAGGATCTTTGCTGGGAGGACTGTGCGTTATGTGCATTCTTCTTCCTTTTCCAAAAAAAAAATGGCCTTCAAAGAGATCAATAAGAAAGTTGAAATTACATGTGCAGTATTACGCTTTAAATAAAACTGGCTTAACAGGGTAAAAAAAAAAAAAAAAGTAAGAAAGACACAGACTTTGCAAATAGGAAAAATGCCTGAACCAGATGATTAAGAGCTATGTGTTTTACAGGAATGGCTGCCAACACTTGGGTAATATGCTCTTTCTTGATGCACAAATAGTATTATATTCCACAGTTTTAATAAAGCTGAAGAAACCAAAAGTTCTCATAAATTATCTATTCAGTAGAAACGGCTAAAACCTACTAAATCTGTTTTGAGGTCCTAGTATTTCATAGGCAGTATTTAAAAATAGTGCATATCAAAGCATGTGATTTATAAAGGGGAGAAAGCAAATATTTTTCCATTTCTAATTTGAAATTCTTGGATAGAAGGATAAATCTTGTAACATTTGTCTGCTTTTCTTTACTTTTTTGTTTTTGCTGATTTTTCGCAGGCCTTAGCTAAGATTAAATTGCTTCTTGATCAGCTGCTGCTGATTAGTTGTTTCAACCCATTCACAGAAAAGTATATTAGGAGTCACAGTTTGACTGTAATTTTTTTTTCTGTTTTTAATTGTTAAGGATTTTTCTGTGGTTGCTTTATAAACTGGTAGCTTGGGGTTTTCATTTGGACTTTTGTTGTGCGGTCTTAGAAATTCAAGAAAAGAGAGGATTAAACTGGTTGCCAGAAGCCCATTTATTATCATGTTGCCTTTCCCATAGGTCTTCCTGTTGTGTCCAAGGCATACCAACCTCTTCAGCAAAATATATATGTATATATATACACACTTATGTCTGTATATTAGGAAATAAAACATGTCAGGGACCATTCTGTGGCACAGAGCTGTCCGCTTGCAAATTCTTACATGCTTTTGCCTTCAAAATGAAGGTGCTGAAGTGGAAATTAAAATAATACCTGGTCCTTGCCAGGGAGTTGGCCAAGGGAACGATGGATAGATTGGGCCAAAAGATGCAAGGGATGACCCTGATGGCTGAGCGACGTGGGTGGTGTAAAGCACGCAGGTACCTTAGTGCGTTCCTTCCATATTTGTATCACTCTTGCTGCCAAATCCTGGTTCAAAACCAGATTTTTCTCCTTCTGAAATTTGGGTCCATGTTTGCTGTGTCCATTTTGTATTGTGTGCTGGTTTGTCAGAAGTGTGATAGCTCTTTGTTTCAGTTAATGACAGTGCCAATGCTTGCTATCTCCAAAAATGTCATCATAGAGATCTTAGTGTCAAATTTGGGGTCGAAGTCCCCTGTTTATAACCCCCCATTTTAACCTACAGTTATGTCTCACGGAAAGCATCAAGATTAAAGTGTCTATTTCAGTGCACAAACTTCAAGACATGATTTTCTCTACCAGATCTCAGAGAAATCTGAGTCCAGCTGTATTTAGCCAGATCTATATATTACGTATGAAATACTCTCTGAACTGGGTGTTATTATCAAATACAATGACAGTATAATAATGTGCAATAGGGTCTTTGGTGTAGAATAATTTACAAGCTGGAGAGACGTAGCCAGTCTTGTCAGCAGTGGCACGGTCAGACATCACTGGTTTTGTTCTTCCTCAGTTATGTGTGAATTTCTGTGTTTCAAAAATACCTGCAAAGCATGTATACAAAAGAAAAGGTTGTAGTTCCAGGTCTGGATGGTGTGCAAGTGGTGAGCTGGCTGAAGAAAAGCACAACTCTGTGAATATGCTTTGAAAAGTACAGTGAGATCCACTGGTACGATGTACTAAGGCAAGGTATTAGGTCTGCTAGGAGTATTTTGTAATTATTACAATATAAAATCAAACCCCTGTGTGTATCCTTTAGTTCTGGTGAGTCATTGGTTTTGCTGGAGGAATGTCTGGTCCTTCCTGGCAGATGGCTGGTCCTGGCAGCAGCAGGCTCAGTGCAGGGAGGAAACCTCAGAAATACCTCCTGCTTGATGGCCACCACCAGGACTGTGGCTTAAGTCAACAGGATGGACAAGGCTGGGCCTGCAACACCTTCCAAGGTGGTGAGAGAAAAGGGTATGTCCAGGCTGGTGAGTCTCTCTTTACTTGCCTGGCTGGTGCCAAGTGTTGGTTACCCCAACGCTTTTGAGGACCGTAGAGGACACCAGTGTGAGTTGTGCCCCTGCCTTCAGGGGAGGGAAACATTTCATAGCTCCAGCACGAAGTTTTTGTGACAGAGGAAGGTTTAAATGCCTGTCAGTGACACCAGACCCCTTTGTGTCCATCGCTTGACGGGAGGCAGGAAGGTGACCGCAGCCGTGGCTGGTGTCACTCATGCTTTGGCCAAGAGTCTTCAGGGCCAGGACCACAATGTCCCCCTGCAGATGGTGTCAACAGGCTCTCCTGCCCCCGCGCCTTCCCCACAGCCAGTCAGCGAGACTTATAGCAGTCTAAACTGGGAGAGTGTTACCTACTTAAACTGTTTTTCTGACTTAATAAGAATTTTTCATCTCCAGCAAGCCATTTTAAAATATTGTCTATACACAAACAGTCATTCTGAATAATAGGCCTGCACACAGTAAATGTCAGCTCTTTAAATCACAGAGGACTTCGGAAGCGGAGTAGAGAATGCTTCATAACAGTTTAAACTTCAGCCTCCCATTTATTATGTATGTGTTTATAAATCTCGGAGGGGCACTCTTTTTTCCTTCTGGGAAGCCCAGAGGAGCAGAGTTGTTTGTCAGCCCGGCTGGGTGGTGTGCGGTGCCGTGGTTGCTCCTTTGCATTCTGACCCCATTTGGTTTCAAGGTTGGTATCCAAGGTTGTGCCTGAGGAAATTTTATTTTCTTTTCTCCTAACAGCAGCGTACAGGACCTTTTGTTTCTAGGAGGATGGTACCGGGGAGGAAAAAAAAAAAAGCTGTGAGGGGTCAGAAGCACAGCGTTGTGTTGTGTTTTCCTTCTTCAGCTGAACATGAGTGATCACCACCTTTAGAAAAGGGCTCTCCGTTTGTCACGTTGGAAGAGCGTAAGGGTATCTTGCACAGCCATGGCTTTGAAAAATTTCTTCAGCGTTCCCATCTATCTTGGTTAGTATGAATACTTTAGCATTAAATGGGGAAAAGGAGAATCCATCAATAGTTAATAACTGACCTTAAGATAGGAATTCAAAGTTCACTACAATTAAACCCAAGTGTCAGCAGAACCCACAAAGGAGACTATCAATATATTTGACTATACCTACCCATAGAGAGCAGATTTAAATTCTATAAGGGAGAGGGCTGTGCATTATTCCTAATAAAAACATATCGTTGTACTGTCTTACATCCCAGACAAAACACAGAAGTTCTGTGTTATGAATGATAGTGGGAGAAAACACACTGAAGAACAAATGAGATTCTGGATGGAATTTCATCACGTGACTCTATTGTAAACCAGATGTTTGTCAGATTCAGTGGGAGAATGTATCCATCTCGAGATTTTTAATAAGGTTACATAAAGGATTAAAAGCAAACATTTACAATGCGCAGGATTTAAAGATAATTATATTTCTCTTAAGTTTCTTATTTGCGTGGTAGCTCATTAAAAATATTTACATAATCTATCTATGGTGCAGTGCACCTCATGGATGGCTTCTTTCATTATGATGTTTGATGTACATCCACAGCATCAGAAAAACAAAACATAAAGAGGCTGTTCCGCAGACACAAACAATACTTGTGATGTAAAAAATATGCTCTATTATTAAAAAAAACAAAACCAAAAAGGTTTGCTGCAGGCAAAGCTAGGAGTTATGGGGTAAGATTCTAGGCTTGGAGGAGAGAATTGCATTTCCCTACAGAAATCAGCGCTACCCTCAGCCCAAGGGGAGCTTCCTCTGGGGAGAAAGTAGATATGTTGATACTCTTGCTACTGGAATTGATTTTCCCTTCGGTTTCCATCCCCTTCTGAGGAAAGAAGAGGGAGAACAAAGCTTGAAAAAAGGGCAGAGAGAGAGGAGAAAGAGAAGTTGAATTTTGTAGCTTTTTCACAAATAGATTACTTTGCATTTGTGGATTTGTTACCGCCTGCGTCCTCGTAACACCTGTGGGCAGTTTTGTGGGGCTCAGTTGAAGCCACCAACTCTCAAGAATGTCTTCTCCACGGTGTTTTTTGGTGGCAGATAATTCATAAGGGATTTTCATAGCAGGGTGAATCGAGTGTACACGGAGATATATACATAGATACTACAGAGGCATAGTGTTATACTGTTCCCCCCAAAAAATGCTGAACATGTCTATGTGAGGAGTTTGAAAGAATTTGTGAATGAACAAATCGTACTCCTTGTTTCATTTTGGGAGATGCTCTTCCACTCAGTGGATTTCTAATTCATGGGGAATAAGGACAAAGTTAAATTAGTGAAATATGAGAATACCTTTTCCTTTGCCATCATCTCCTGTGTAGCTAGAGGATGTATAAGTCGACTTGGACTTCAGTTGTGATATTTTAATACAGCAACCAGCTTATTGGGTAACTAATATCTATAGCATTTTAATCATTCCTGGTACCAACAAGATCTGTTGAATAAAAAATCCCCACCAAGTCAGAAGGCAGTATTAATGTTGAGATATAACGTACTAAACCTGGGAGGTATGCTTCTGAATGCAGTGCTAATTCAACCCCATTATGGACCATTTATGGCCCAGATGGGTTATTACCAATGGAAGATATTGCTGATAATCGCTGTACCCAAGTTAATGACGTGCTAGAAACCTTGACACTGACTAGCCTGGGAGGGTTCAGTACTGCTGCTCAAAAATCAAAAATCAAGGAGACGTGAACTTGCTAGCAGAATAGTTAAGGATGCAAAGGAGGTTGCTAATTCAGAGCCTTAACTGTAATCTTTACTAGAAAAGCCTAGGTACCACAAACTTCTCAATGGAAGAAAGCAAAAGCTGTCTTTTTGTCCTCTGAGCCACAGAACATGGGTTGTTTCTGATTTTTTGCATGGGTCAGGTCGGAGAATGATGCATGTGTGTCTGTGGGGGAGAGAAAAAGATGAGGGTTACTGGAAAATTATGAAAGTCCTTGATCCAGAATTTTTCTGCAGCTGTCTCACTGATGCTGACTGTGCACCCTCTATCAGCGTAGGAGATCCCTCAAGTGTTTAATGAGTATATTTTAAATATTTTCCCAGCAAACTCTCTGCATTCAGGTAGTTGGTAAGATGGGGCAAGTCATCAATGTCTTGGCTTCCTTTTAAGCTTGAGAAATAACATCAAATAATTGCCCTGTTGAGGTACAGAAACGTATCTCAAAAGCCCGGTTGATAAGAGGTATTTCTTGCCTTGAGTAATGTAATTTTACAGCCTTGAGATTGTCTTGGAGAGTGTTACTAAGTTAAAAATATCAGCCAAGATCAAAGCCTAGGGAATAATGTATGGCTGGAGCAGAGAATTGGAGGCTAGGGGTAGGAGACCCCTCCTAGGAGACTGTGTCCAAATCCTGCTGCCCTCTGACCACGCCGGCTAATCTCATTGCAGAGATACAGCACAGGAGAAGATAAAACATGAAATAGCTGAATCTGACTTGCTTTGAGCGTCTGTCAAGTTTCGTGTCTTTTAAGTCCTAAACAGATTTATTTCCCTTGTATCAGTCACTCTGTGGCAGGTCTACATAAATCAGGAAGCCATCTGGGAGAAGGTCCTTCAGTTGCCAACTTGCCTGTATCACTGATCCCCGCAGAGTACATAGTTATACGTGTGTATGTGGAAGAGATTTGAGATTCAGCAATCATCATGGAGTGTGGCTTTCCTCACCGCTAAATACCCAGAGGAGCCGGCTGAAAAGGTTAGCCCTATCTGTCAGGTTTTTTGGGTACAACAAAGGATCTTGTCCGTTCAGTCTAAATAAGGCGTAATCTCGGCTGCTTGGGTCAAATAGTCCAAGTTCATTTACCAAATGACTGGGCAAATGTCACAAGTTCCAGACAGACTTAGTACAGAGCGATGCAATCTATCAATACTTAAGCATATTGGAGGGAGAGCATCGTGGCTGGGAGTGTTATTTATTCAGTGAAGCACATGCTAAATGGAACAGCATGCTTTGGATAGAGAGGGTGGGGGTCTAGCACTCATCTTTCCAATGAGCTTTTTTATTTCCGAGTAGAGAGATTTTATACTCAAAAGAACTGTAACAAAAGCAGTTTAGGCTCACTTGCCATCCAAGTGTATTATTTCTCCCTGTTAGGCTGCAAAGTCTTAAGGAAAACAAGTTTGTTTTTTTTTTTTTTTTCCCTAATAATTTTCAGTTCAGATTGGACCTGTGTGGGCTTATAAGGTCATTCGCTTGACTGAGCAACCACGGACGTTACACAGTGGGAAGTGGGCAGGGCTAGTGCTTGACAGCTGTTCTTGGGAGTGATGGCCATATGTATCCCTTGCCACAGGACTGGTTTTCTGATTGAGATCATTCATTTGTGGAAACACTCGAGTTCAGATTGGACCTGTGTGGGCTTATAAGGTCATTCGCTTGACTGAGCAACCACGGACGTTACACAGTGGGAAGTGGGCAGGGCTAGTGCTTGACAGCTGTTCTTGGGAGTGATGGCCATATGTATCCCTTGCCACAGGACTGGTTTTCTGATTGAGATCATTCATTTGTGGAAACACTCGCCTGCGCTCTGAGGGATGATGCCATAAATTCAAAAGAACGTGGAGACGCGGTGGGTTTACGTGGGCATGAGTGGGCTCTGCTGGTGGCCGCCCGCATGATGGCTCCAACCGGCTGAGGGTCACTTGTCCCTTGAACCTTTTCCTCCGCCAAAGGGTCACCGCTATCGGGGAAAAGTGCAGAATAGCATCTTCCCCTAAGCAGCAAAATTGGGTTTAGATACTCCCAGTAAAGCTTTTTTTATGGCTTTGGTTGTGTTGCGTGTGGACGGGCAAGGCTCAGGGTCAGATAACGTAGCGGCACCTCTGCGTGCTCCGAGGAAAGGGATTTTTTTGCCTCAGTGCCTCTGTCTCCCTCTCTCTTTCTCCCTTGGTCTGACTCATCCACTTATCTTGTAAGCTTTGTTATCTCTGAAAATGCCTCTCATTGTGCTTAAGATACTGTGCCTATTGGGATGATCTTGTTTGAGATATCTTCATTTCACAGATGAATATAGCCAAGCACGCAATGGCCCTTAAAGACCTTTGCTAAGGTCGCAGAGTGAGGTAACGTGAGAGTCGTGATTGCCTGTACACACCAAATTCAGCCTCCTTGTGCATATGTGTCAAGATACAATCTTTAGTGACGTGTTCACCCATTATTTCTTCCACAGTCCCCTTCTCTTAGCTGTCAGCCTGTTCTTCTAACTGGCTTGCTCCCTGTACTTTCCTAGGTCTTTAAAATAGCAACCTGCAAGCGCAGAAATGCTGTGGTGACGACATTCGTACGAGCCGTCAGGAGCTTTGGAAAGTTCAGAGCCAGGCTGCATGGCATTCTGAAGTGTTTGGGGGTTATTTTTAGAGGGCTAAAATCAGAAAAAGATGAATCTCTCTTAGAGCTATCGGTGCAGAGCGTACTCGGTCTGTGAAGCAAATGGATTCTCATCAGGTAGTGATGCTATCACCAGGACAGGTCCTCATGCTCTGCAGAACTGAGGTGGTCCCATTAAGTGTCTGGGGCAGGTCCTTACCTACTATCTCTTCTTCCAAAATGCATGTTTGATTAGCCTGTGAGGGATTGAGACTGTGCTGAAGTTGTATGATGCTGAATAACAGAACGATATGGGGTTGGAAGGGACCTCTGGAGATCACCTAGTCCAACTCCCCAACTGGGATGCTTTCATATGAGACTGTCAGTAGGGACATGTTTGGAGCTGGTTGTGGGCTACAGCTGTGATGGCTGTTGTGAGAGAAGAGGGTTCATCTCCACCTACAGGTAATTATCATGTTGTTGACATAACAAACATGAAAGCTGCCTGCTCTGTCTGCAGCTTAGCAGATGTAGAGGAGACCTGTTGTCCTTAAGCAGTCCCCTTTTTCCTTCCACTCCCCATTCCCATTATCCTGTTATTATAGTTGGCCTTAATGAATGCTCCCCAGTATCTCAGAGGTTTGGAGTGACTGCCTGGGCGATTCCCATCCTATCCACTTTACCTGTCCCTGACTTTTGGGTCTCACACAGCTTTTTGCCTGCTTCCCCTCTAATAAGAAGGCTGGAGGACCTGTTCCAAGGGAGAGGATCTAACGTCGCTCCACCTAGTCCTCTCACGTGGCTGGACTTTTTCATGTTCTTGAATCCTTCCCCGTATTACACCAGAATCCACTTTAACACGTGGAAAGAGTGAGTAGCTTCATAATTGGCTGGCTAACGGTATAGTTAACACCAGCCTGTTTGAATAGAGGCATGGAATCAAGCTTCCAGGTCTGCAGGGCTCTATTAAGACTGTTATTTCCATTAGCTCTCCAATCCACAGCACCTGTAAATTCGTAATTTTAATCCCCACTTTATTAATTTATCCAATGAATGATACACTAAGTCCAGCCTGATGGTGCCTACTCTAGCAAAGGTGTCAAACTGCTGTGGAAATAAAGGAATTCTTCATGCAGTAACCATCAGACGTGCTGTTGTTGCTGTTTGGAAAGTTGTTGTTTTCCGTCAACTTGTTTTTGCATGAGGTTTTGAAAAGCCATTCTGAATTGTGTAAATATCTGAATATAATTGGCTTTCCAATTTCACAGTTTATCAGGAGGAGAGAAAGAGACGGGGGGGAAAACCCTAGATATTTCAAAGACAATAAGTGCATTTGATGTAATGGTCCATGAGTTTGTCTTTTGTTGTTTAACCCAGGATTGAAGAAACAGATGGTAAGATTTTCTAGGAAGCTTAAAACAGAAGCCAAGCTAATACAAAACTGTTCAGCTATCAGACAGGGTAAATCCATTCTGTCGCTTGCTTTTTTTTTTTTTTTTCCAAATCACAACCCATCAAAAGAAAGGTTTAGCTTCATAAAAAGATATTTACCAGGAAGCTTTTTGCAAAGGAGAAGGGCATGCTTTGTTAAACCAGATGCATTTTATTTTTCCTGGAACCAAGATTTATGAAAGCGGTACGCTCATATTTCTCCATATACAGTAATTGGAACTCATTATGCTAATCGTATTTCCATTATCACTAATTAACAATCATAGTGACCTGGCCCACAGTCTAATTTGTCTTTAATCTGTTTTTGTATAGGGAGCTTTACCCTGTAATTTCAAGGTGATAATTCTATTCAGCACAACTTTACTGAATAGCGAAATGTAATACTTGTAATATTGAGGGCTGGTCCCATTCAGATGGTTCAAAGGGAAGGGGAAGTGAATTTATACCTGTCCACGCCGCTCTGGTAGAGGATCTGCCTCCCCTTGCACTCCTTTTAACCTACCTGTGTCGGATTTAACCTGTACCCAGCTTATCTAGAGTGGCTTGGAGGTTGGTCAACATTTGCTGATGCGATTTGGGAGCTGTGAAGGAATGTGTGTGTTCATTGGTGGGTAAATCTGCAGGAACCTGCCATTTTTCACTTTGTGACACTTCACCTGCAGGAAAACAGGATTTTCCTTAAACAGTGTTTCTGTTGTAGTATAAAACGCATCCTGTGTCTTGAGGGGAAAAAAAACCCCTCTGAGCCTTGCGTGGAAAGTGTTTTGTTTTGCTTTCTTTTTATTTAAACAGCGAGTAAATGCTTGTTTGCTTTTTTCTCTGGGGTTTGTTGGCATTCAGATGTTCCCGGGTTGTTTTTCTTCTGCAGTTCCAGTGTGAGGGAAAGGAGCAGTGCTGTGCCACTGGGGTTCTGCAGATCCTGCTGGACTGCCCACCCCTCCCTTAAATCCTTGGCTTCCTATCCACACGGGGTGCCACCTTTGAAGGTGGTGGGTACTAAATTTATCCCATGAGCTGGATTATTGCATACCCTCTGCACTGTCTCTGCTGTGCTGTGTCATTGAGGACTTTTGAAGCTGGGAGTGACTCTAGTCTGAGTCATCGATCCTATATTCCCTCTTCCATGTCCCTCTTCCACGTCTAACCCTTTCTGTCCCAGGAACAGCCCAGGTCTCTGGGCAAAGGAAATTTGTTTCTTTGCTGTCAGTGTAGCTCAACAGGTTTACATGGTTTGATGATTGGTCCCTGGATGGATGTAAATACATACAGAGAGAATCACAGAATCACAGAATGGTTTGGGTTGGAAGGGACCTTAAAGATCATCCAGTTCCATCCCCCTGCCCTGGGCAGGGACACCTCCCACCAGACCAGGTTGCTCAAACCCCATCCAGCCTGGCCTTGAACCCCTCCAGGGATGGGGCAGCCACAGCTTCTCTGGGCAACCTGGGCC
This sequence comes from Calidris pugnax, assembly GCF_001431845.1. Taxonomy (NCBI): domain Eukaryota; kingdom Metazoa; phylum Chordata; class Aves; order Charadriiformes; family Scolopacidae; genus Calidris; species Calidris pugnax. The sequence goes on from NW_015094507.1 coordinate 688,118, forward strand.
AGGCTCTCACCACCCTCACAGCAAAGAATTTCTTCCTGAGATCTCATCTCAATCTCCCCTCTTTCAGTTTAAAATCGTTCCCTCTTGTCCTATGGCTCCCCTCCCTGATCAAGAGTCCCTCCCCATCTCTCCTGGAGCCTGGAGGCTCTAAGGTCTCCCCGGAGCCTTCTCTTCTCCAGGCTGAACCCCCCCAGCTCTCTCAGCCTGTCCTCACAGCAGAGGGGCTCTACCCCTCTGATCATTTTAGTGACCCTCCTCTGGACCTGTTCCAACAGGTTTATGTCCTGTCCTTGTCCTTCCTATGCTATATATATGGAGATAAATAAATACACACATATTTTGCTCAAACAGTTATTTTCCAAATGATTTCTCTTGTTGCAGTTCTCTTCCCCCCAGTGCTTTGGTCTCCCTCTCCGTGCTACTTCCCTACTTTAGGGAAAGGTAAATCACGTCACTGTTGCAAATCCTCACAGCTCCTTCCCTTCACACTGGAATGTGCAACCTCCGGAACCCCCAAGTGAACCCTGCTTCTGCGTGACCCTTCCTTTCAGCTCCACGGGGGAACCACTAAAGCCCCCCCAGCCCCAGGTCTGGTCCCACTTCAGCTGCCTGGGCGGCACAGCCTCTGCATAGTAAGTGCTCCTCCTTCACCAGCACATAAATCAAAGACTACCACCTAATCAACAAAATAATCTTAATCAATGCTTTCACCGTCTGGCTTTCCCTAGCAAATATAACTCCCTGTTGATGCTTCCCATCCTCCCTTCTGTTATACCAGATGGTGTATGTTCCAGTCTTTTTATTACCCTTCCCTGACCACGACACTTCGCTCAGTCCAGAGATCTTCATACTGCATCCCCTGAGTGTTCTCATCAGCAGCTCTGTCCTGCTCATTGCATCTTGATGTTTCAAGCATCTTGCACTAATGACCCTCTTCTTCCCCCCCCTCTTTGCAATGATATTTTTCACAGTATTCATTCCCATAGGTTGGTCAGCTGATACCTGGTAGCACATGTGCTTTAACCATCACATATCCTAAGTGACCTCTGAGTCTGTATAAATGTTGGCAGCGTATAGGCTCATTCTTCTATGTTATAGCTTCCTAAATTCTTCAGGGTAAGGTCAGTGTGTAGTAACCTCTTCCTTTTCTTTCTTTTTCTTTTTTTTTTTTTTCTTTTTCCTTAGAGAAGATTACAGAAGTTGATCTGCTTCGCATTATCTACAATTAGGTTGTTGCTGGATAGGATGACATAATAACATAAGCATTGGTCAGAAGATCTGTACTGCCTGGATGTACAGATCTGATTCATGGCTTTGTCTTTCTAAGGTGTTTACTCCGAGAAACAAGCGGCACGTTTGTGATCTAAGAGGGGAAACGAGGGGCAGGACTTTTCAGGCAGAACATAGCATGTTGCATAGGATGTGTTTTCTGCACCATTTGGGTTAAAGAGTGTAAGAAAAGCTCAATCTTGTGCTCAGTGCAATTCCTAAGCTGTCTCTGTGCAGGTACCTGAATGTACCAAATAGAGGTGTTTTGTGCTGTTTCTCCTGTAACAGCCTCTTCAAAAAATGTCATCTCCTTTCCTGAAGTACTCCAGCAAAAAAGCACTCTGTGAACCTAGGACTTGTGTATACTCCACAATTCCCAGACCAGGCCCACGGAGTAACCTCTCCACCTCTCCTCCAGCCCTGGAACACTGAGTAAGTGAAACCAGCTTGACTCCCAGGCTGAGTCTTTCCAAGTCCAACTCGGCCAGCCTTGGTTTGACACATTTGGGTAGAGAAACGCCATCTCCCTGGGTTTCCTGGCTCTCCAGGCTGCAGTTCCCCTCTCCCTGGGCACGTGCTCCCTTAATACAATTTGTAGCAAATGTAATAGCCTTGTGGAGTTGAAAGAGAGGCTGAGTATCTAAATTGCAAAGACCACAAATCAGTCACTGGGTAGATAGATATGCTAAGTGAACGCCATTTTTCTGGAGTATCTGACAGAATAGGAAATCACAATGCAGAGCGATTTTATCACGGAGGATTTTCAATTTGTTGTTTAGAAAGATGGGTCAGTAAGCATCCTCTTTATCCGTAATGACTAAAGAATGTAAATAATCTTGTTGTAACCATTCTTCATGTACATTTTCTATCTAGATGAGGTATATTGCCTTCTAGGTATTTTTTTTTTCCCTATCGAAGAGCATAAGGGCTCTTTTCTTTTTTTTTTTTTGTCCTCCTGTTAAAAGAGGCACTGCAGACTAATAGCTCTTTCATTCATCATAGAGGTTGATGCAGCGAACGTTTTAAGTGGTATTGTCTGCCAGTAATACTTAATCCCATTGTTGAAGACTGTAGTGCACACAGAATGTGTTTTCCTTGGAAAGGTAGGCTGTAGGGAAATGTAATGACTACTTAATTCTTAAACCAAGGCAGAGACTGTAATCTAGTGTCAGAAGGGTTTTACCAGCTGCTTATTCTAAAGAAGAGCCTAAACTTTGCCTTCTAATTTATTCTGCTTCGGAACTATTCAGTAAAAACGTTCAGCGACTCCAGTGATTTGTATCACGCTCTTTCACTTGCGCGTTGCTGTTTTGGGAAATACAGCTCCTCCTCGCCTTTGTTCCTCCACTATTCTTTTGGCTGGTGGTGAAAGAGATCTTGAAACATTTATTGCAGTCTGGTACAGGATTATACGTTCAGAGGAGGAAAAAAAATGTGGTCTCCGTAACTCTGATGCGGTAGAACAATTACTAGGATTTTACAAATAGAAGGGACCTTTGCGAGCTAATGGCCTGTGTAACATCACTCAAGCAACTTCCCCAAAAGCTTTCCTGAAGTCCAACAGTTGTGACTTAATTTCAGGCACCTTTTAGGACTTTGTTGACATGACTTTGATTTAAAAGTTTCCGGCGATGGAGCATCTATTGCAGCCTTTAATCGGTTGTCTTCCCTGTAAAGAAAAAAAAATAATAAGAAGTGCCCCATATTCTGGACCTTAATTTGTCTAATTTGAACTTCAAGCCATTGAGTCTTGTTAAGCCTTTGTCAGCTAGATTGAAGAGTCATCAATTATCAATTTTCATTCCCTTTGATAATAGACACTTATAGACTAATAAATTATCCTTTAACCTTTTCTTCATTAAGCTAATAGATTGAGCACCAGGAGTCTCTCACTTCAAGGCATATTTTCCATTTTTTTATTCATTCATGTGACTCTGAATTCTCTCCAATTTTTCAACATCTTTCCAAAGTATAATAACCACTAAGTGTATCTGTACAACAGGTCCTCCACCGTAATCAAGGATGCAGTTGCTTTGCTTTCCTCTGTACCTTCTTGCAGTTCATATGTTTATTTAGGAACAGATCACATCAACTATCAGATTTTTCCAGCGAAGTCTCCCACAAATGATTATTCACAGTGACTTCTAAGTACCGATTATGAGGACAGAATAATTTCCATCAGTTCAGTTTTGTTTCTGGCTATATGACCTGGCATTTTATCAGGTATAAATGCACAGAGAGATGACCAAGTAGACAAAATAATTTGTGTATTTGTTGTTTCTGAGAATCCTATGAGTAGGGGGTTGGTCCCTGAACGGGTGTGCAAAGATCTATTTGTTGGTCTGGGAGAATTATGTATCTGGAAAGACTTAGGCTGGGATCAGGTGGGAGGAAGGTGTGAATTTTGGACATAGTGATGTGAAAGAGTTAAATTGTGCTCAGATTTACCTTCTGATAGCGACTCCTGATCTCAACACTCCAGATAATTGAGCATGGTCATGACAAGCCCCTCCAGTTGTCCCATTCCTTGGTGGGCAGAATGGAAGAAAGTCTGCAAGGGGTGGCTGGACAACGTGATACTGTGCCATTTTACCAAAAACGAGGCATTAATCTTTAGTTGAATATCAGCCAACTCGCCGGCTTTTCGTGCTAAAACATTCTAGTCCTGATTATGAGAGTGTTTGGCATTAATAACTCTGAGACCACAGCGAAGAAATTGGAAAAGGCTGGGGGGAAGGAGAGTCAAAGGATAAGTTGTAGGAAACAGGAATTGAACATCGTGGGTAGAGAAGGGGCATTGGAGCAGCAGGCGTGTGTTCCACGGGAAACTGGTTGTCTTGGGAGGGAAAAGGCAATGCAGTTTTATTTTGTTTGTGGGGAACCTACAACTGCAAGAACTCATTTGTTGTGAGGAACCTAGAACTGCAATGTAGTCCTTCAAAGGCACTGAAATAAAATGGAATCAACTCTCCTGACTGCGGAATACTTCAAACGCAGTTTGTATCAAATCCTTTTTTTTTTTTTCATTGCATGAAACTTAAACTCTGGAAATGGAGTCTCTCATTATTAGACTGGAAAATTATCTGCAAATCTGTTGCAAAAAAACTGGATTTAAAAAGAAATATGGTGGGGAGGAAGCAGAACACAGTAATCTGGGTTTTTCTTTATTTCTCTTGTGGGAGAAAAGCTCCATTGATGTTATTAATTTTTTTTAATTAAAACCGTGGCCAAGATTTCATCAGGCAAAGTACTTAAGCACAGAGCTTTTTGAGGTTACAGTGGAGAGTTTATAATTTTTCATAGCATATATCGTGGATAGAGAAAGTTCACGCGTGTCACCTCCACAAACTCACAAGTTCTGTCAGAAATGTTTGCAGTTCAAATAACATCTAATGAAAAAAAAAGCTAAATATACTCGAGAAAGTTAAGCATTAAAGAGAAAAATTCATTCAAAACAACACTGCCAAAATAGCCAAGATTGATTCAAAAATAAAGCCAAGATTCGTTATTCCTTTCAAACTTGGTTTTGTAATGACTGAACGATGGTTCTGCAGCGGCTCGGTGAGGGAGAAGCCACTGCAGCAGTATATGGTGGTGGAAATGTACATTTCAATTAAAAACCCACAACCCTCCATAGCAATAACAGCCTCCAGGACAACACACTTGGAGAGTAAAAGGAAGTCCAACCTTATTATTAAAAAAAACCAAACCCAAGAATAAATAAATAAAGAGAAAAGAGTGATTTAAGTCAATGAAATTGTCCAAAAATAATCAGGAGTGGGTTGGAAGAACAAGGAGATATTTTAGCAAGTGCCAGTGAATTTCTGCTTCTCCAGATCCATCTTCTGTTCTGTTTATTTTGCCTTAACACAATGTTTAACGCAGATGTATTCCATAAAGCTCAAACGCTTTAGGGGCAACAGGGCATCAACTCAGTATCTTTTCAAACTAGTGGACTAGTTTTGGGCTCCCCTGTGCGAGGAAGACATGGCTCTGTCCACAGAAGGACCACCAAGGTGATTGAGAGTTGTGGAGCATCTCTGGTAGGAGTCTGTTTAAATGTTAGAAAAGGTTTGGTGGGTTTTTTTGTTGTTTGGTTTTTTTTTTTCTCCTCTGAGGTGGTAGCATCTCCATCCTTGGAACTTTTCAAAACCTGGCTGTACGTGGTCCCGAGCAACCTGCCATAGCTGGTCCTGCTTGGAGCAGGTATGGTGGAGTAGACCATCTCCAGACCTGCCTTATGGTAATATTATCAGATTCTTCATCCCAGCAATGATGGAGTTCAGCGGAAATTCATTATAAGCATTAGCTTATTCTTTAGGGCAATACTGTCCTTTTTATTATTAACAAAAAAACTACCTGAGGAGGCGGCTCCTGGTGTTAGTCCTGTAGCGAGGGCAACTCAACAGTCTCAAGTGGAGCATCAAACTGGTGGCATATTTACTGTGCCTGCTTTGGGCTGGGTGCCCAGGACCTTGCTTGCACCCCCCTTCATTCTCTCCGAAAATGGTGATAGGCAGTTACACGGAGATCTATTGAGCTTTCCGTGGATGTTAGCTCCTTACATAAAAAGTAGGCATTAATACATTATCACCGTGTACAAAGCCCAGGCCTCCCTATTTTTAAAAGAGAGATTTCTTACACTTTTTACTTACATTTACATTACATTTTTACATTTAATTTACATTTTTTTACTTACATTTTTACACCTAAAGACCCCTCTGAGCCTGATGGAGAGAGGCCAGGAGTAAATACCCCTCTCATAACTTCTGTGCAAGTTTAAATAACTCCTGAAGGAAGTCAGCGGCGCTATCTAAATGGGAAAGGCCAGTGTATTTAATGATTTGCATATAGTTGTGCTGGCCATGACGAATCAAAGAGGCAAATTAGGGCTGAAACCTATAATCCAAACCAGTCAGGATTTGCTCCTGTGTTTTGTGGAGCTTATGTCTCCCTCCAGAGTTTAAAGATAGGAAAGATGGTGTTGGTATTACATATATCGAGCAGAATACACGGAGACTTGGAATACCCTCTGCCAAATTCATGAATATTTTACTATCTTCTTTGGGAAGAATCCATAAAAAGCCAGACCCAACGTTTTCTGAAAGTTCTGAAAAAATTATTAAAAAATGAAAATGTGTGTTATATGTATCTGAAAACTATGTCTTTGAGTACATCCTATCAAAGGGAACAAATGCACTGCAACATAAGGCTATCACATCTGTGAATAAGAGCTCCCAAGACCTCTGAACCTTGCTTCCCTTTGGTTTCAACTTCTATCTTAATGGAAATTTTTTTAGGGTGTAATGGCTTGGCAGAGTTGCAGAGCACCAGACAAAGAAACAGGAGATAAAACCTTACGTATTGTGTAATGCTGACCAAGGCTGTTACATCCTTGCTTTGCCCACGTCATCTTCTCCTGTCCTTGCTTTATAGACATGCATTATGTCAATGGATTACTACAAGGTACAGAGAAAAATCCCCTAAATTCTGGAAGTTGCTTTCTGTTAGCCTTCATACATTTAAAAGTTTCATGATAACTTCTTTTATTCAAGTTCCACAAATGTCTAAATTGCAGTCAGGAGGAAAACCCACCTCCTTCTAGAGGGTCAGATTATTGTACACAAAATGTTTTTAGGGGTGTTAGCACCTTTCTGTTTTGATTTTTCATCACCACTGTTTAAAGCTAACTGATAAGGACAGACTCCTCTAGGAAAACCACCCGAGCTGGAGCACTCCAGCAGCCCAGTGCATCTTACTGACTACATGCTGAATGTCACAGCAAGCTTTACTCAGATCTTCCTGTTGCTAGAAGTTAAGGATAAATTAATTAGATGTGCGGCTTATGCTGATTAACTGTGAGGTGGCAAGAGAGTTGCGGTGATTTCCGCTGTGTAATATAGATGTGCAGCTCATTTGCTGACCACTGAAGAGCATGTGTGCTTGACTATTCCTCAAGATCAGCTTATGGAAATGTTCTAAGATGGTCTCCAGGTGACTTCTTTGGATTGGCAAGGAGTTCAGGTGTGCCAGGACAGGGGAAGCAATGAGGGTGCTGGGCTCTACATCACTGATGAGGCTTGAATGCAGAGGATGCCCATCGCAGACCAGGTGACTGTCTGGGGAACTACATTTCCAGGATGCTTGTGTGCAAGTCGTGTGGTTGACAGACAGCCACTTGTCTTTGACTGAGTTGGTTTTGAACAGTAGTTTTCAGACCTTTGAATATCAGATCTGTAGCTATACACCAAAAAGGGAAAGAAAAGAGAACCCCTGGTCTCAGAATTAGAGGGCATTTTATTGCCTGTGATATGTGGTGTAGTGATGATGGGCCCCGGTCCTGCTGCCCAGTTTCAGTTGTTCAAAATATCATGAGATGGGCTTTAGAAGGCATTCATTTGTTAGTTTACAAGAATAATTCACGTAGGGTTTTTTTTTTTTTCCCAGTTTGTCTTTTCATATGTGATCCAGCTAGGGGCTATCTTGTTTGAAGATGCAGGTTTTTTCCCACAAGCACCAGGGCTATAAATATGTTTAAAATGAAGAAGCAAAAATGGAAGCTTAGGGGGTTTGGTGTGTGTGTGTGTGGGGTTGTCTCCAGTTTCTTTATTCTAGATGTTGGATTTTTAGGAAATACACACGGAGCCTTGAGTCTTATAATAAAAAAATCTGGCATCACAGAGATGATGGTTGCTGACCTGCTGCTGGGGACTGACGTGTAGATACCTCGCTGTGAAACATTCTGGAAGTCTCCTCTTTATTCCAAGAGCTGTGCTGGGAACCCAAGAGCTTGCTTCCCAGAGCCTGAGCAAATAAGTCCCATTTGAAACCTGACAGCGCTGCCACTCCCCATTGCAGACTGAATCCAGTCGCATTCCTAAGGCCACAGCTGTAAAGCGAGTTTGTGGTTTTATTTTTGCTCTTTTCAAGCCGTATTTTTAGTGCTCCCTATAATAAATCTCCCCGCTTTGATTATGTGTAAAAAGACAGTGACTAGAGACAGAAGGCAGCGCTACCAAAATAAACTCGCTTAATGCACAATAGTCCTGCCACAAGCACGGACTCCCCTCTTTGCCTAAACTTCATCTCATTTGAAGTGGTGCAGGAAGAAAAACGTGGGCAGAAGGGAAACGAGTCCTGCCCCTGGCGAAAAGAAAAGAAAATTAAAAAGGGAGAGCGCAAATATATAGGCTGGCAAAGCGTGCGCGGAGGGTTGCCCAGCAATTCTGCAGGCTATTTGTGCAGTTTGGGGGAGCCGGCGCTGATTTAGCGTGAAGGAGAAGGCAGAGCCAGTTACACCAAGCTCTTCAACGTGGCAAGTTGGCCACCCTTTCCTGGGGTGGAAAGTAGCAATTTACTTTCATCGAAAAATGAGTCACAGCGTCGAGACGCGGCCGTGGGACCGGCTCCAGGGCCCTGGTGGCAAATGCCACCACTCCAGGCCTTCTGCTGGTTTCTCCAACAAGGGTTTGGTAACCGTGTCCATGCCCTACACGGTGCCTTCCAGAGATTTTTAGAGTGCAGTTGGTGATGTCAACTTTTGGTGAAGAGCAAAGTTTTTTTGTTAATTCCAGATGTCTTTGTTTAAGGCTGCATTTCCCAAAGCACTCGGTAAACCCTGTGGAAAGCAGTGCCTTTTGAAACCTGCAGTGCCAAAGTAAAGTTCAAAGATTTTTTTAGAAGAGTCGTGGAATTGTTTTTGGTCGGAAGAGACCTTTACAATCATCAAGTCCAACCATAAACCCAACACTGCCAAGTTGCCACTAAACCACGTCCCTCAGTGCCACATCTATACGTCTTTTAAATATCTCCACTTCCCTGGGCAACCTGTTCCAATATTTGATAAGCCTTGCAGTGAAGAATTTTTTCCTAATATCCAATCTAAATCTCCCCTGGCGCAACTTGAGGCTATTTAGGCATTTTTTTTTTTTTCAGAAGTGCTTTCTTGTATCAAGTAGATTACACTTTGTCGTCTTCAGTGAATTTAATTGTGTTTGTCAAGTCTGAGTCTTAGCCCAGTGACCATCTTCAAATCTAAAATTCTAATTTTGCTTCTCCTTTCTGCATTAATTTAATATCGCTTGCAGAGTAAAGGTCAGGTTTATGAAATTCAGTTCAATGATTTTTCATGTTTCTTATCAAATAGTAGGGAAGAGGCTGAGGCCGGAGAAAGATTCTTCCATTTTTTTTCTTGGGAGGTGGAAAAGGTGTAGCAATATTTGGATGTTTCAGGTTTATTCTTTATTAGCTATTTCCTAATGGAGGAGTGAGTGCATTTCTGCTTTGAACCGCCAAATTTTTTCTACCCCTTGAAAAGCTGAGATTATTTTTTCTCCTGTAGACATCTCTAGCAAGTTTCTCCTTTTTTCAAAGGCTTAACTTCCCAGGAACTCCTAGAAATATGTATCTAGTTCTTAATCTCTAAATTAGTCAGAATTTCTATTAAATTGTAAGTAAGGTACTTACTTCAGAAATATGTGTTCAAAGGAACCACTAAACTTCATGGCTCTATCAATACGTACTTATCTCCTAATGGTATACGTGTTTAATATATATGTAAATAAGAGTTATTAGCAGAGATTGCGTGCTTGGCTATAACTGTGGGTACCAGAAGATTACCCTGGGGAACTTTTAAACTCTTCTTTGTTTTATTCCACGTGAGAATGATAAGATTTTTATTGAATTAAATTTAGTTTTGTTTAAATTATCTTGATACGTACCCAGAAAAGTGTCTGTTTAAAGGGAAACGTGTATCTGATTTCGGAGACTCAGAATAGGTACTTCTATACTTCGGCCACAAGGGAATATGACAGGAACATTTTATTTCAGTATTACTTTAATTAAGTAAGAGCTGATATGGAAAGTGTGTAGTGCCCTGTAATTTGATATGGACATTTTCTAACCTTCAAAACAGACTGTGGAAAGCTCTCTGTGTGTATCAATTCCTGGGGTGAGCTAGAACGGATACTTTTTGTGTTTGTCATCTGTTTCTGATGTCCTGGCAGTATTTTTCCTTATCAAATCCCAAAGTTATGCTATATCTATTTCTGTTCTTTCTTTGAATCAGTCAAGGTTGTGGGGCTTTTTGCATTAACTGTTATACAATGTCACTTGCGTTCCTGGCATTTGTATTTCTAGAAGAATTTGTCATTTTTGCATGCAAAAAATGGCATTTATGAGTTCACTTTGCATATGCCGTACCTGCATCCCTGGCTTTGCCTTCACTAATTGAACGTGGAGCTTGCAAATAATCTCATCTCAGAAATGCTCCGCTCCAAAAGGAAAAGAATGTTGTGGGACTGTGTATGGAGAAGGGTTTTAAGGTCAGTTTTGGAGATGCTGGTGCAGAGCCTGTTGTGGTGCAGCAGTAAAGCACGACCAAAAGCCTGGCTCAGCTTTTGCATTATTCCTGGCTTCCCTTCAGAAACTGAGCGTGCGTGAAAGCCCGTGGCTTAAGAAGGATGGTTCCCACAAACCTTGTCTGAAGTTCTCAGCCACTCAGGGCAACAGGAGTATTCCAAAACCATGGGATTATAGGGGGTAAAATGTCTGGTTGGACAGTACTGGATTTTTTTGTTTGGTTTGAGTTTTTATCATCTTTTTTCTAGGTGAGGCAGAGGAGGCAAAAACCTGGTGGCGTTGTAGGGAGTGATAATTCAGATGTGCCAGTGAGAAACGTGTAAGAAAAGCCTGTCACAGAAAGGATGCAGTGGGAACTGCCCCATCCATGGCAGAGGAAGGAGGGTGCTAGGATTGATCCCAAAATAAAGAGCTGGTTTGGAGCCATAGAAAAACACAGGTTGGGAAAAAAAAAATCAAGTTTTATAAACAACTTTGTAGCCCTGTCTTGAAACTCTACCAACGGCACTGCCTTCGGGAGAAATTTCAGCTCTCTCCATTGTCAAGTTTGCTAAATATAAGTGGGGTGATTAGGTTCCTTTTCCTCATTCAAAGCTTTTGGGCAGGAATTTCAGCTAATATAAATGTCCCTTATGGACCAGATTAGGTCTCTGTATGTAATCTAACATAAGCATTGAAGTGACTTGGATTTTTTTCCTGTCTTTATTTTTCTTGTAAATTTTCTCTTAATTTTCTTTTCTTTCAAATCTCTTGTCTTTGGGAACTTTTCGGTTGCAGAAAATAGTTTTATGCATAAATAGATAATGGGAATCCTAAGAATTCAAAGTTTGTTTTCAGACTGGCTTAAGAAGAAGAGTAATTGTCTCAAAATATACTCCAGAGTGCAAATTGCAAAATAACCCTGAGCAGTTGATATGGGAACATTGAAAAAAAAATTCATTTTTCTCGAAACATTGTGAAATAAAACAATGTCATTATTAATACAATTCAAATAAAATGGGTATAAAATCAAAGTTAAATTAAATTAAATTAATAATCAAGTTGGAAAGTTTTTACCTTTGATTTGGCAAAAGTATTTTGGCGTTAGTAGCGTAAGGTAGGAATTAGACCACCTTTGTGAAGCTTCACTTCAGAAAATTTAAAAATATTGTTGAAATTACCAAGGTGGGCTTTTTTTCCTTTTTCTTTGGGTTTGTTTTTGTTTGTTTTTGTTTTTTTTTTTTTTTTTTTTTTTTTTTTTTTTTTTTTTTTTTTTTTTTTTTTTTCCCCAAAGTGGAATGTTCTGTTGGAAATCTGCTTTTCTTTCATTCACTAGTTCAGTCCAGAAGGTATGTAATGCCAGTGCATTATTTCGATGCTGAATTCTTCTCTCCTTGTTCATGGCATTCCCCAAGGGTTGGGGTGTAGGAGTCAAGGGTTGGGGTTTAGCAGTCAAGGAAACAGATTTTGACTATTTATTTAGTGGCTAAATTAAGAATCCCAAACTATCAGGATGTCAGGGACCCAGTAAGTCACAAGCAATGACTCCTCATTGTACATGAGAGAGAAAGGAGCTCTCTGGCTACTTGTGCCTCTTGGTTCAGGTGCTGAGGTGGGACTCTCTCAAATGGACCATTCAGTGACTGGTTTATCCCAGCACAGCGAACCGGCGATGGTCGAGGGTACAGTAGCATTCCCTGTAAAAATAGTAGTGCATTAATTCCTGGGTTTGTTGTACAGAGCTGCAAACCTACTTCCCAGTGTATCGAGCCCATGTCACTGGGAGGAGATGGTGGGTTTCTTTGTGGCTGGTCCAAAGTTCCCATGCCTGGGTGGATGTGCCTTTTCTGGTTTGGTATTACCAAATTAAGTGTCAGTTTGTGAAATATTTACTCTATCTGCAGAACAGATGGAGTGGAAATGCTCATGTGAGTAAATATTTGCCATATATGGACTGCACAATCTGGCTGCATCCTTGCTTATGCTCTATAATTTATGCTTTTTAAACAGCAATGAAGAAACCTCGGAAGATTCCGAGGTTCATTTGGATTCTCATAAACACCAAAAGCTTGGATGCTTTCCTCTGCCTCTCGAGGCTGTTCAATTTCTATAAGAAATTGGGTGAAAGCACTTTCTGTAGCAACGTAGTTGGTACTTTGAGTTCTCATTCCATCTCAGCACAGAGAAAAGCAGGATAACTGCGAGGGAGCAGTCCCTGCATATGTTTAGACTCTAATACATAGCGCTGCTTTGATTTGGGTCAAGTGTGATGTTCAAAACAGGCAGTCCCATTTTTACCTAAAAAATCCATTCTGTTTTGGGTGGGGTTTTGGTTTGGTTTTTTTTAAATACCTAAATCTGTCCGAGACCCTATAGAAGAGACGTGGCATTTGGCTACTCTCCGTTGAATGTGTTATCTATAAACTCATTTACCTTCTGTTCTGCTAGATAAGGAAAATTCCAAAGCACGTTCACCAAGTGGAAGAGGAGAGAAATAGGAAAGTTGGGTTTTTTTTTTTAATTATACTTTTAAATTATTTTATTCTGAAGATTTATTAAGAGGAGAAGAAAACCCCCTAAAGTTCTGAAGGAATATTAACATAACATGCCTGTAACTCAAGCTGTGTTTAATGAGAGGTGCTGTTTTTTTCTGCCACGAGGGCTACAGTCCAATGAGTGATAGCTATGAAAGAGGTCACATACATATTCATCAAATTCGACATGCACATGTAAACTGGTTTTAATAGGCCATGACAGCAGAAGTTGTGTCAGGCAAATAGCTGCACATGTGCTCATTCCCTCGACTGGCATATTTAGCCATTATCACTCTGGTATCCATGGATGAAATATTAGCTTGTTAACTTAAGACCATCAGTTGTTGCTGATGCTTAGTGGCAACCAAAAAAAGCACAGAATCCCTCTGCAACTTTATTATGTGCAGAGCCAGGATTGAATTATTACAATTTCATTGTAATATTTCCACTTCCTTCCCTTATTTATTACAGAGGATATTTGTAAGTGATAAATTGGAATGCGGCTACAATATAAATAAAGGGACTATTGATTCGAAAATACTCCAAGGATTGGATCCTGTTATTTCCATGAATTTCTTGCACCGTGCTTCTGATTGTACATTCAGAAGGGACAATGTTGCTACAGCATTAATTTTTCCGTGAGCACATAGCAGCATGTATATTGACACACACACAAAAAAATAAACCAAAAGGAAAATACAGTCCTTCAGAATCCTCGGCGCAGCAAGGGGTAAACGACCACGCTCTGCCACCTGTAAATCAGCAGATTTACCTACTGGATTTTGTTATTCTCTTCTAGGAGTAGGGAAAAGGAGTGCCAGGCTTTCCCTTTCCCTTCTTTTAGGGGAATAACGTCTTCTCGTGTTAGGAAAAAAACAGAAAATGGCAATTATGTACAGAAAAACAGACTTGCTTAGCCAACAGCTTTGCATTTTAAGAAGGAAGGTGTAGTGTATCTTTCTCCAGAGGGATTTTTTGGAAGGCTACAGATTTTGGCTGATGTGTGGGACAGGGCTCTGGTGGTGTTCTAGAGGCAGTGGTCTGAATTTCCACAGCAGCAAATGTACCTCTGTGTGATACAAGAGGGATGCGCTGCTTCATAGACCTCACTTATTACTACACATATGTTAAGAAACCTCAAGCAAAAGCTTGAACAGGGCAAGAAATCTTAAAAAAAAAAAAAAAAAAGAAATAATAGAAATAATTAAAACCTTAAAACCTTGTAGCGTTCTAATTATGTATTCTGAGGTGTGAAGGCTTGGCTTTTCCAAAGTGGTTCCCTTGCATTTCTTGAAGAGCTTTTGCGAATATTGAGAGCTAGTGAAAGCAGATGTCGAGCTTGGCCAAATTATGGCGTACTTGATTGTAATTTAAAAGTAATAAAACAAGTCAGCACTGAGGCAACTCATCTCAGTAAAGAGGAAAATAATTCCCTCTGTAAACAAGTCCCTCCCCTTCCGTCTCAGATGAGGAGACTTAGCTGCCCAGGGCATGAGAACGAAACCTCCAGGTGCAGAAATGACAGGGAAGGCAGGTTTTGCATTGGGTCCTCTCCTAACCTGTTGGCTCTTGACGTGCTGGAGGAAAGCTGGCAGGAAGCTCAAAAAAGTTCTTAGGTTTTCTTCTGCGCAAGGACAGTAACTGTCTCTCTGGGGGGGTGCTTGCCAATTCCTGGTGTGGGCTCTTAATTTGCTCGCAGTCCCTCCTGTACAGAGCCCACCCCCCAAAAAGCTCGTTACGCCAGGTCTGGTATGAAGTTGGCCGAGGAAGCTTATCCCATCTGAGAGTTACTCCCCTCCCTGGAGGGAATATTCATGTAGCCAACTGCAGCTGCAGTGAATAACACCAAAGACTCTTCTCTGGAGTTGAGGCTGATGTTTATTTTAAGAAAGCACACCTCCTATTTGTGACTTCAGGCTCCCACACAGCTGGGAATGCCATGGCCAGTTGAGACATCTGTAAAACCAGGCTCCCGAGGCAGATACATTCATCAATTCTTGTGTGCTCCTCTGCATGTCTTGCACAGCTCCTGTCTTGTGTAAGAACAAGCGTGGAGAACACCATGCTGTTAACCATGCCAGCTCCAAGGAGTCAGGGTCAAAGATAAATACTTATTGAAAGGTACTGTGTTACAGTTTTGAGGGACTAGTTTGAAAATTATCTGTATTCACAAAAGGTGGCAAGTTTTGAGAGGGTCCTCTGCACCTGTTTGTCTCTCTGTCTTCTGGCAGTACCTGTTTCAGAGGGAAGATCAAGCCACAGCAGGATAATTGGCACCGTTTGAAGGTTAGCCTTGCTCTAATTGTAGAATCATGGAATCATAGAATGGTTTGGGTTGGAAGGGACCTTAAAGATCATCCAGTTCCAACCCCCTGCCGTGAGACACCTCCCACCAGACCAGGTTGTTCCAAGCCCCATCCAAACTGGCCTTGAACACCTCCAGGGATGGGGCAGCCACAGCTTCTCTGGGCAACCTGGGCCAGGCTCTCACCACCTCGTAGTGAAAAATTTCTTCCTGATACCGAAATCATCTCAGGCAAGGATGGCCTAGTAGCCTAAAATAGCAGGCACTGCACACCCGACCAAAATGTGTCTTAGCATCGAGTGTTGCTGCTCCAGGCAGTTTTAATATCCTGATAAACAGGCAGTGATTCCTCTCAGTCATCATCTTCTCTGAGCTGGAAGAGGTTCTTCCCCACAGAGCTGGAGACACAGGATCTTGGTGCACAGGTCACTGGAGGATCAGAGTTTCTGAGTCTGGAGTCTTCCAGACAGCATCTTCCTCTGCAGCTCTATGGGGACACTCTAGTGCCAGGGGTCGGGTGGAAGGCTCTTAGGTGCTGCTGTGCTATAAATGAGTATAATTTAAGAGCAGAGACGGTGAGAGTTGACACGAGTTAATCTTTTGCTGTTGCCCTATTTCATATTTCTTAATGCAGCAAGTCTGGTTTCAAATATTTTGAAAGAAGACCTGAGATTGCTCCAGTATTAACTGTGCGAGGAAAAGCCTATCCTATAAAAAGACTTTATCTTTTTATTAAAAAATGCACTAAGTCGTGGGAAAATATTCAAAATGAGGAATGATCTGATAAAAAACATTAGAGGCTTGGCTTTGGCTCGTATGAAACTCTCTGAAAGAGAAGGGACGTGTTTGTATATTTCTTATCAAACAACCCCAGATTTATTTATATCAATCATTCCTGTAACATGACATGTGAAATTATTATTTAACTTTACATTACAGTGACGAGCAACATGGTTTTTTGATCTTGTCCGGATGGAGGGGATGGTTTCCAAAAGTGCTTTGCAAGAAATTGGAGGGCTGACTGCTCTTTAATGATGCAGAGTGCAGTTCTTGGTTCATCTGTGTTGAGGAACCCAATGTTTTTATGGAGGCCTGAAGAAAGTGAGTTTTTTCCAAACTTCTTAGTCATATTGAGAAACCTGTCCTCGGAGCAGGGCAATAATATGTTGCAGTTTCTGTCACAGAGCAGCCTTTGAGGTTTTTCTTCACTTTTCTGTCCTCAAATCAACTTTCTGTCTCGAACATCCAGTAAACACTTGAACTGCATTCGTTCTGCAAAGCAAACGCATCTGAGCTTGCAGTCAAAGCTATTTATTTGACTTTTTTGTTGTTGTTTCTGTTCTGACAAGCTGTTTAGTCTCTTTGATTTATTGACATGCTGAGTTAATTCATTATTTGTATATGTAGGGGGTTAGGGGTGTGCTGGGGTGGTTTTTTCGGCTGCATTATGGTCCCAGCATCTGCAACTGGGAGCCTAATTAGTGGACGAGGCAGCAAGAGCTGCTTCTAGGGTCACTTTTGTGTGTGTTTTAATTGAAATCAAGAAATACAGTGAGTCTGTGGTTAATGTTTATAAATATACATACTGTTAAACTTACTGCAACTGTTCAATTGGTCCATAAACTTCTGAGTCCATCACCCAGTGCTCCTTTGGTGATGTCCACGGAGCTTTGCATGGATCAGAAGGATCAGAAATGAAACAACCACCCTGGCTAACACAGGAAATCAGAATTTGTCAATCACCGGGTTTTCAGTGAAGGTCTCTGCTAGCCTGCCTGCAGGAAAGTTTTTATGCAGTAGCAGATGTCAAAATCATGTGAAATGAAACCCGTTCGTCTTGTTCTTGCTCCTTTCCTCTGAATTCCTCCTTCAATTAAAAAAAAAAATAATAATCATCTTAATCCTAAAAGGTTTAGAAAGAAAAGGTTTTCTTAGAAAACTTTTTTCTTTAAAAAACGTTTTTTGTGTCCAGAGGAGAGCCACCAAGGTGTTGAGGGGTCTGGAGAACAAGTCCTTGGCCTTTACAATTCCCTTTACAAGGAGGGTGTAGAGAGGCGGGGGGTGGGCTCTTCTCCCAAGGGAATGATGACAGGAGCAGAGGAAATGGCCTGAAGTTGGGGCAGGGGAGGTTTAGATTAGATCTGAGGAAGAATTCCTTTCCTGAGAGGGTGGTCAGGCACTGGAACAGCCTGCCCAGGGAGGTGGTGGAGTCACCATCCCTGGAGGGATTTAAGAAACGTGTAGATGTGGCACTTCAGGGCATGCTCTAATGTCTGGGATTGTTGGTTTGTGTCTGTTTGTGGGGGGATGTGGTGTGGGGTTTTTTTGTTTGGTTGGTTGCTTTTTTGTTGTTGGTTGGTTTGTTGGGGGTTTTTTTGTGTGGTTGGACTCGATGATCTCAAAGGTCCCTTCCAACCATGAAGATTCTGTGATTCTGTGAAAAAACCTTTCGAGTGAGGCTGCTTTACTGTGACCATCTGCAGTACTCCTGGCCACCAAATGCTGGCCACGCTGTCCCAAACAGCGGACAGGACATTCCCTGAGGAATAGGCACAAAGAGGACAACAAACCATGAGTTTTTTCTCTCGCTGCCCTGCCCGACAGGAGAAGCCCCGTGGACCAGTTCTGATCACTTTTCTGAGTCGTTAAAACGTTCTTTGGCTCGTGGTTCCCTAAAGTTTATGGGGAGGATTTTCTGATGACATGACATGTCAAAGATGGTGTCTTGCATGTGTTTTTCCTTTCCCCCTTTCCTTTGCTGACTGCTGGGTCACTGTTAGTCTGGTTGTACACGCACAGCGTGCACGCTATGTGAATTCACACTTCCTTGGCAAAGGCACCTCATCCAGAAAGCTCACTCCATAAATAACTTGGGCTATGCGTTTATTCTGTTCTGAAATGCTGTAAAAAATAAAAGGCTACCTATCAAAGTTGTTTGTCTAATAATGGAGGAAGGGGACGATATTGTAAACACTGTCCAAATGAATTGTAGTAACCAGAATAAATGGTGGTGGCTGTTAGTGAGCGCTGAGGCTGAATTGAGGCCTTTCCAAATACATCACATGTGACTTTAATCCATTCCAGAGCCCAGGTCTCTTCCAGGCTCGGGAAATTTGATGCTCCGAGGTGCTAAGCCCCCCTCTATTGCTATAGAAATCGATAGGGCAGCAGCCTGCTCAGCACCCCGCCGAGGGGATCCATCTGTGGTGGGACCGGTCCTCCAAGCCCCATCCCTCATGGTGTTTTCTGTCCACACTTCATTCCAGGCTGGGATGGACCGCCCTTTGCAGAAGGACCTCTGGCTGGCTTTAACTCAGCATCTAGGCAGGGTTTTACAGCATCAGGGCTTCGGTCCGTGTTTGGGTTTTGTCTTGGCTGCTTTCTGGTGCACCTACTTGACCGAGGTCCCGTTTCTCTCTTTCTAATCGGTGGTTTATCTCCTTTTGGTGGCCAAACGTTCTCGACGCTGAACTTGTTAATAATAAGCTGCGCCTGGGGTTTAAAGGAATGTGTTTACAATGTATAAAAGAGACCGTAGAGGGTAAAGTTAAATTATATCCAGCCAAAACTGATTTTATGTGGAAGTTTAATCCAGCAGGTGCAGAAACGGTAGGGTGGGGAAAGGGTGGAGGAAATAATAAACCAAAAAATGTTCCCAGCCATCAATATTTGCTGCCTGAGAGGGGGACGAAACCTGCTTCAAACAGCCCCGTAGACGCCACCGCTTCGGGGTCAGAAAAGGAGCTCTTTTGAGGTGACATTCAAACCTTTAATAGCGGGCAGCGGGTTTTGACAATAATCATTTTCTCTGGTTGCGGGCCAGCGGCTCTGCTGCTGCTGCTCTACCTGTCACCGGCAGCCTGGATGGAGGGAGGGGTAACCCAATCCCCTGCCTCGGAGGGTGGGGGGCAGAGGCAGAGCCCCCCAGCCCATCCGTAATTATACGGCCGGCAGAGGAGTGCCTCAGGTTGCACATTAAGCCCTGGCTGAGATTAGTAATTATAATATCAGTTTTCTCCAAATAGGTCTGACAGAACGGCGCTGGTAGCAGAGGTGACTCAAAGTTTAGTAAGTCTTAGGGAAAGTTTACTGTCTCCTGCTGCTTTCTGTCCCACAAATTTGGCCTCTCTAATAACCAGCACCGGCCACAAACAGTAGGAATCCTTTTCAATCACTATTAGCCACACTTCATTTCTGTCATATTTGACCCCTGGCAAGCTGCAGCCCAGCAAAGAGCATTCCCTGCAGAAAGTAACCAGACATCCAGGATTTACTCGCTGACAAATGACATTTTTAAGGGCCCTTAAAAAACAGTGAGACAAATTCACAGCAGGATGCTGGAAAGCCCTTTACCAACCTCCAGAGGAGATAAGGGATAGCATAACCCTCACTTGGTAGCACCCCATCTTCAGCTGTTTCTTCTGCGTGACTTCGTGTTTGCTGGTGCTCTGAACTGCTGCCCCCCCTTCAGTGTCTTAATAGCACCATGAGGTTATTTGTGTTAGATACCAAGAAGTTTCCTAACACAAAAATACCTCTCTCACCTAGATGTTTTCACTCGCAGCTCCTTCTGAGTGGTTCAGCAGCCGTGGTTTTACTGGGGAAAAAGTGAGACGGAAGGAGGTTGTTACGGCCACCAAGCCAAGTTCTAGTCTATATCTTAATTTTAAAAGAAATTTTTTAATTCATCAGGAAACCAAGTCTTTCTTAAATTTCTGTTGGGTGCAAGAAAAAAGGCATAGTGTGTTTTATTTTTTGGCATGTTTAATTTGTTGTAAAGATAGTTGTGCATTTTGGACTAGGTTGCAGACACCTGTATCCAGGTAATTCACAGTTGTGTATGGGTCTAAAGGAGAATCTGGAAAAGGCAATCAAGGGGAGAAGAGAGCAGAAGAGCTCTGTTGGGAGATGGGAGCTGAATAAATAGGAGATGCACGGGCTTCTCTTTAGATGCTTCTAGCCTGGTAATTCTGGGGTAGATCCTGGTTGCTCACTTGAAGGATGAAGGTGGGGCTGTAGTCTGGTATATTAAAAAGGCAGAAGATGTAGCAGGACAGAAAAGCCAGGGCTTTTTATGCTACAGCTTCTTACATGCTCTTCCCAGCTGTTCTTCCTTCTTTATTTTTAAGGCCTGCAGTGACAGGACGAGGAGCAATGGCTTTAAGCTGGAGGGGAGCAGATTTAGATTGGAGATTAGGAGAAAGTTCTTTACTGTGAGGGTGGTGGAGCACTGGAGCAGGTTGCCCAGGGAGGTGGTTGAGCCCCATCCCTGGAGATATTTAGGTTGAGGCTCGATGAGGCCCTGGGCAACCTGGTCTAGTTGGGGGTGTCCCTGCTGACTGTGGGGAGGTAGGACTAGATGACCTTTGGAGGTCCCTTCTGGCCTGGGCAATTCTATGATTCTATGATTCTATTTTATTTCCTCACCCTGTGATTTACAGAGGGGGGAAAACAAACCCAGAAAAACATCTTGGCCAATGGTTTATGGCCATTTGGAAACAGCAGTTGGGGGGGTCACCCTGAATCCTCATGTGCTTGCAGTAGCAGATGGCAGGTTCTCCTTGGTGCTGGCTGGTGGTAAGCTCCGTGCAGAGGGCTGCCGAGGTACGACAGGCGCTGCTCCGATCGGCAGAACCGCATCATTTGTCTTTCCGCGCTATTTTTCCTGCAACACTTGACACAGTTGACATTAGAACATATTTCGGAGGGTGTGTTTCAGGAGCACCTAAGCCTGTGCCCACAGGCCTGTTTTTTCCCCCGACCCTGCTCTCCCTGCTCGGTGTATGCCATCCTCACCGTGAGCTGTGACGCTCTTGGTTTAGCATCAGGTCTTTCATGAGCAAGCTGGGGACCGTGTTGGTGACAGGAGGCCGAAGGGAGGGCTGTCAACCCACAGAAGAGGTACCTTGCTTTTAGGTCAAGAGCTTTGCATGGGCAGTGCCTTCACACTCATACTTCTGCATGCAAAAAGAGCTTTGCCATAGTTTCTAGGCTTCCATCTTTCTTGGCAAACCAGCTGTTGGTATATTCAACTTCATAGAATCACAGAATGGTTCGGGTTGGAAAAGACCTTAAAGACCATCGAGTTCCAACCGCCCTGCCCTGGGCAGGGACACCTCCCACCAGACCAGGTTGCTCAAAGCTCCATCCAACCTGACCTTCAACACCTCCAGGGATGGAGCATCCACAGCTTCTCTTGGCAACCTGTTCTAGTGTCTCACCACCCTCCCAGTGGCCCAGCCAGCTTCCACAGGTAGAGAAAAACTGGTTTAGGGTGGCATTGACTGACTGAGGGCCAGCTCCCCTCTCAGCTGGGTCATGGAGTTTGCCAGAGACTGGGATTAGGTGAATCAAAATCTATGAGGTGCACGAGTTGCATTTTTCAGTTGTCAGTGTAAGGATAAGTGTATGTTAAAGGGTAGCACAAAATGATTACAACTTGCAATAGGTACCTGTGAAGGGGTAGAGTCAAGAAGTGCTGCAGTTCTGTGTGTATTTTTGGGGCCTGAAAGTGAGCACTTTTTAGAGTCTTTGATGCGCATCTTGGCATTTTGCTGAAGAAGAATAAGAGACTGATCAAAAAAGAGCAGCGTGAAGAGGGACTAATTACTGCTTACATTGTGCCATGGGAGATTGTCTCCTAGACCTCGATACGCTCTTCATATATTGAAAATAGCCTAAGAAGGGCAGACTTTATTGCTGGAATTGTATACATTGAATTTAAAAGTATTTTGCAGCCACCAGAATCTCCTTTAAAAGTACATTTAAGTTTTGGCTCATCTTCTCTATATGCCCCCTGTCGGGGCATAGAGAGTGAGTAAACATAGCCCAAGAGAGCTGAAATCCTGGCAGATGCTGGTGGGTTCCGTGGTTCACGTTGGGGTGGATCAGTCAAGAGAACCTGTGTCAAACAGAGTGCGTCAGCCTTGCTGATCAATTCAGGGAAGAAATCGGGCATCTGGGACAAAGTGTGTAACCTTCTACTGCCCCCCACTTCCCACCCTGCTCTTCCCACCTTGGAGTCTCTAGGCTGATGCGCTTATTTAAGCGCCAAAAGTTGTGCTGTTGGACAACTGTCTTGGCTGAGGCAACCATGGGCTCCGCCAGAGTAGCCCATTATTGTATTTTGTCAGGATGGTGTTCAGCCGGCTCGGGTTCCTCAGCCACGAGGTGCTGGGGGACACCCGGCCATCCAAGTAAAACCACAGGAAGACCCTCATGTCCTCAACATCATCACTATCGCAAAGCCTGGGAGATGCCTGCCCTTGTGGTACTCAGGCAGCTGAAATCCACACACGGGAAAGACAGCTTTTCTTTCATTCTTTCTGATTTTTTTTCTTCTCCTTCACATCATTAATTGATTTTCTTTCACTGTGGCCGAGGGCCTGGATTACCAAGTTTCCTCTGAGCCTGAAGGTACGGGCTACTTCTGAAGTCTGGAGGCAATGTAATTAGTGAGCTATAAGGAGAGACGGAGCCCAGTTAAACGATCAGCCACTACTGGAAATGTGCAGTGGAGCCTTGCTGATCCTGCGGCACGCGAGGCAGAAAAGACATCTAATCCTGCTGAGGAGAAAGAGGTATGTCTTGTGCTTCATGCATCCAACGGGGATTCAGGAGGCAGAAACCAAATGCACAGAATCACAGTTGCCGTCGGTATAAAGTATCACGGTTCGAGTGGACGGCTGGATATTTACCCTTGAGGAACGACTTTTGTTTCTTGGGCTCATCCCCAATGGAGAAGTGTTTGGGGCTCGTTGCCTTGCTGCTATGCTAATGCTCCTTCCCATGCTTCCTTTCTTTTTTTTTTTGGTGTGAAAATCTGCATCTTTCCATTTCCAGTGAAAGTCTGGTCCGGATCGAGTTAATCTAAAGCTCCGTTGGAGAAACAAAAGGACAGGGTAGTGTTAAAAGGAAGGGAACAGAGGTGACTCAAAGTTTAGAGAGCCTTAGAGAAAGTTTACTGTCTCCCGTTGCTTTCCCTTCGACAGAGTTGGCCCATCTAAAACCAACACTAGCCAGCAGCAGTGGGAATCCTTTTCAATCACCATTAGCAACACTTTTATTTCCATCATACTTGACCACAGCAGGCTGCATCCCAGTGAAGAGCATTCCTTTCAGAAAGCCAGCAGACATTCAAGTGCAGCGGATTTACTGTGTGAAAACGGCATTTTTAGGGGCTTCTGAAAATGTTTAAATGAATGCTCTTTTTTTTTTTTTCTTTTTTTATTCTTTCTCACAGCTTGATTCTCAGCTTAGAAAGCCCTTCTTGCTAAACAATTTTAGAGTCTCCTACAGGAGCTTAAGAGTTAGGTTAACGTTCCCAATATAAATGTTCTGTCGCTGCTGTGAAATTCCACATTTCTTAAGGCCTGTATTTTGGCAAAACGAATGTTTGTAGCTATTTTGTTCGGGGTGAATGAGTTGGGGTTACTGTTGCATATTTTCGAGTTGACAAAAGAATTCTGCACAGTCTTTTAGTTTTGATGAAACTCTGCAGTAACGTTTGCTCTGCCTGGAAAGGCAGCCCTATGGTGAGTTGAAAAAAGCCCAAAAGAAAAATCTCCCCCCGTCAACTGAGAGATGATTTTTTGGAGAGAACGACTAGGAATAAAATCAGTCTCCATTACAAATCGTAGCTAAAGCCGAGTTAGGAGGAGGTGGATAAATTCAACACGCAGTGTGATGGGGTGCTGGGACTTCCCTTCGCTCCCCAGACCAGATTAAAGTGTCTCTGGGTTTGGTTCCTTCCTTCTGCAGAAACACCTGGGCTCACACCAGTTCTGACTGGAATCAAAGAGAATCTCTCTTCTGCGGTGAATTATGTGATGGGCAATTACGTGCAAGTAACTATAAAAGTATGGGGTTTGTCAAGTTCCCGTAAAGTCCCTGTTTATGTTCACAAACTTTTACTGTCTTCTTCCCTGAGGCTGGAGATTTCAGGAGCAGTTTGTGAACTTTAGGCCCCTCATATGTTTTTTTTCTTCTGATCCCAGTTTTGGGGGTATCTCTGCGCCAGCAGCTGCTCCCACGATGGCATTTCCACACGCTGGTTCCACGTGCCTCTCCCTACACAACCTGTAGCCGTGTCCCAGCTTCATCCCTCCTCACTAAATTAATAGCTCACTCAACAAAGACAATCTTTTACAGTTACCAGAGAGAAATGAGCATAT
The DNA here is from genome assembly GCF_001431845.1 of Calidris pugnax. Taxonomy (NCBI): domain Eukaryota; kingdom Metazoa; phylum Chordata; class Aves; order Charadriiformes; family Scolopacidae; genus Calidris; species Calidris pugnax. The sequence goes on from NW_015094507.1 coordinate 712,738, forward strand.
TTAGGCAGTTTTTCAGCCCACCTATGGGATGAATCATCTCCTAAAGGGGTTGTAGCCCGTTGTTAATTATGGAGCCTGGGTGAGTCATCTCCTGCCTGAGATGCCACCGGTGAGATGGGGTGAATCCAGGCCTGCAGAGCTCCTGCCCGGAGCCCTCGGAAGCAGTGGGTGCAAATTGGGTTTGGGTTAGCATGAAAACATCATGTAAAAAGCAGTCTGAAAACCCATGTGCAGTGAAATAGTTCGACACGGTTCTGATATGCTCAGGGAATAATTTGGGAGTCGAGCACATAATTTGAATATTGGCCCTTCTAATTGATCCCAGTCCCGACAAAGACAGACTTGACATTACATGGTATACGATCACTGACACAGCAGGGGCAGTTAGGCAGAGGGGATTGAGCGGTGTCTTCATGAAAGAACCTAATGGAAATCAAAGGTAAAATGTTGCCTCCAGGAAATTATGCTTCCCCACGCATGTGGTCTGTTCTTTCTTACACCAAGAATATAGGGAATATTTAATGAACTGGAGTTTAAGTGAGTAAAGCGTCTTTCCCGCTGCCACTACGTGGTCTCCATTAAATGCAATCCCGTATTTTTGGTGGGCAAGCAAATTGGTTTCTTTCGTTTTGTTTTGTTTTGTTTTGCTGAGATTAGCCAAGAGCTTACATTTTCAATTTCCTGCAGTAAATTGTGCTTGTCCACTTTTGAAGAGTACAGGACAAAGGTGTATAAATGCGTGTGTTGAGGCGGTGTGGAAGATGGAGTTCAATAGTGCAGGTTCTGCTGGTTTCAATCTAGATCGAGGTGAGACTGTCAGATATTTTCTTTCCAGAAACCACGGCCCTACTAACAGTTCTCACGTCCTTGTGCGCTCCCTAAATCGTAATAATACTCAGTAAAAATGTGTTTGGGCTGCAATACTGCCTTTAAATGACTGACTTCATTCGAGTCATCTACAAGCTGTAAGTTAGACCTTCATTATAGATTGACCAATTCAGACTTAAGGTGAGACATGCTCAACAAACATGGGTTTATCTTCTTTCTGCCAAGTAAAGCCATTCGTGTTTTGATGGTATTTTTCAGTGTAATCTCTGTTATTAGGGTATAGGTGGGAAAGGGTGTGCCTCTCCTCTTTTGGCAACAAAATTGGTAGTGGCTGGGTGCTGGGATGATTTGAAAGTGCAGTGTTCATAGCGATCAAACTGAAGCTATTGCTGCCAAAGATACATGTTTAGAGACTTCATCCAGGGAGAATGAGGAAAATTCATAGTCCCATCACATTAAATAAAGAGAACAGCCAAAGCCCTTGTTACATATTTTTTTCCCACTTCTTTGTGTGCGTTTTCAGCCTCCTCTATGTCTCTCTGCTTCAGAAGGGTTCTCATTTAAAAGGTTCTGTAGGTGTTGGGAACAAAAGAGCTGAAGTTGTAGTCAGATCCATCCAACCAGCTCCTCCTGCCATAGATAGCTGTTCTTTCCTTTCAAGCCTCCAAAACCACTCTGAGATAAATGTTTCATTTCTAAAAAATGAATCATCAATCATAACCCTGCTAGTAAGGAGAAGAAGATCCTTCTGAACAATAGCTGTAAAATGTCCTTGCATTCTTTTCAAGACGATGTCTGTTGCTCTTCCTGTAATAACTGTCCTTCCTCTGCCCCTACCCGTCCTCCTTACTGTGTGTTTCTTCTTCTCCATCCTCTCCGAAAACCTCCTGGCCGCTTGTCTTCCCACTAGTATCACATTCCCTGACTTTTAGCCTTTCCATCTTGTTTCCATGGACCTAGTCTGGTACCACTGAAGTTAATGGACATTTTGGCAATTTCTCTGTAACAAAGCCGGATGCTGTCTAAGTGCTGCTGCACTTGGACCAGTGGCAAATGTATCAGGTTGCCTATGAAACTCCATCACGCTGGTGCTCTGCAGGAAAAGCAGCGCCCCTTTTGTCAGGCTGGCCAGGATGTACATCATTACTGGAGCAGCAGTCGGGCCGTATGGAAAATTAAATCAAATTCTGAGATCCCGAGATGAATTGGAGATTGGCTTCCTCCCAGTTCTGTTCCTCGGGCTGAGATCTTTAGCAGACGTGTGCTGGAGGAGGGATCGGGGAAGAAGGGAGAAGATGAAGCTGGAGACAGGGAAAAAAAAGCATAGCTGTCCTTCTCTGCAATGGTCTCTAGCATTCTGTAAACCTCTTAAGCTCAGCTATTGAATGAGTACTCACAGTTCCAATTTCTATTTTCTTTTTCCTTCTCTCTGTAAAAGTATAAATAACAGCCTGTACGAGTAGGGTAGTTTGGCTTTTTGGATCAGACAAAGGTTAAAAAGTTGTTTGGGAAACTTTACAGTGATATATAAAAAGCGTGTCACCTGCCTTCTCTCCCCACTGCAGAGCTGTGCTACAAAAACTCTTCAACTGGTGACTCAAGCTTCCTTTTTAGTTAAAATAGGATTGTCCATGTAAACCCGACGTGGCAAAGGAAATTGAAACAGACGTTGAGAGAGGAAGAATCACAAATTGGGGATTGGAAAAATGTCTATACTTTGTCCTGGATCCATCCCCTGTGAGTGCTTTATTTGATACATTAGAAAGCCAGTAACTCTGAGCTTTCTTATGTCTGTAGAAACCAGGAGGTATCTCCAAAGAGCAATTCTGCTCAGCTCAACCCCAATCAGCCTGTCAACATGCTGTCTGTCTTCATGGGTGATGAAGGAAGCAAAGGGCGACTCGTTTTCTATTTTTGGCATCTCAAGTAAATTGTTAAATTTGAAAAAGAGGAAATTGGTATATACTTAAGGGATAAGGTGTGCATGAATCTGCAGGAGCGCCAGGGAGAAAAAGGGACATAAGAACTGGGGACGTAGAAGAAGGGCCAGCAATGAGTGAGCCTGTGTGTATGGGGCAAAGGAAAGAGCGAAATAAACATTAGCCAGGAATAGATGAGACCAAGAGATGGGCACTTGGCAGGGTCACCTGTCCCCTTAGCTATGTTTAATGCATGGTGGTGACAAGACAGTCACAAGACAATGTTAGAGGCTGAGGGGGAGGATTGTTTAGGAGGCACCAGCCTGGGGTCTGGCAGTGTGTGGCAGACAGACTGCATACAGTCCTCTTTCCAATAAACTCAACGTATCTGGGATTTTATGCTTCAATCACCTCATCAACCGCCATTAATAATTTGCGGCAAAACGAGACAAAAATTCAAATAACTTTTCCATGTTAAAAAAACCCGCCCGGAACAATTTTGTCTCAGCTACATGTGTAGGACCAGCATGGTCACAGCAATCCTTGAGAGGTTAGAGAAGCTGCTTTCCAAGAGACCGTTCCTCTCCCATTTGTTTATTGCTTCATTTGACTTATGCTCTACCCATGTTGCCGAGGGTTGTCTATAAATCTTGTCCCTTCTACCAAATTAAGACGACCATCTGTTGAAGAAAGCCCGTGTAAGGAGGTTTTCTGGAAGATGGCTCTGATGAAACTGCACCTACACACCAACGTTTGAACCCTGCCTTCTCTGCAGAAAAGGGGGCAGAACTGGTTTTCTGTTGAGCGACACACAGCTCCGGTGAACCTGTAATTTCCAAATGTCTGTTGATTGAATTTGTGTATTAATGGTTATAAGGCTCTTCCTCCTTAAGCTATAAATCACATTTTATGGTATTAATTCATAGGAAATGATTAAAGCATCCTAAATAGGTAAAGATTTACAGGTTTAATATTAGCTGCTTGACTGGCATCTCCCCTTGATGTTGTAGCACCAGAAGAGTAATTGGAGCGGGTTCATTTTTATGGAGTTATTCTTCATTAATAACCTGTTTCTGACTCCATCAAACATGTGCAAGGGACACAGAGTTATTTGTTCTGCCTATGAGGGACTGTAGGTTAAATGTTTTCCTTCATTTCAGATTAGTTACAGCAGTGTGTTCTCTGCCTTAAGCAGCAACTCTCTGCTGGGAGATGCGTGAAAGAGGAAAGTGGTCCGGTTATACTCTTCATGACAAGAGTTTCTGAGAAGTCAAGGAGGTCTGTTGTGAAGAGTCCACCGGCTTTGTTTTCATCTCTCAGGCCAAAGTTTTCCATTTCAAAGAGTGCACAGTCTTGTAAAAAACAAACTGGCTGGGGATTTGAAGACATGACAGAACAGATGTCTGGGAGATGAGTTCAGAAAATGTTTTTCTAGGTAGGGTGCGGCGAAGGAGAAACAAAATGTTGTGAGAAATGGTTTGTGAGTTATTACTTGTGTATTGGAGAGGGCAGAGACCAAGGTGGAGAGGATCAGAGACGTAGTAATTGGGTCTGAGAAGGTCCTGGATGGTCAGGAGAACATGGTTGTCTTGTGTGGCGTGAAATAGGAAGATCTTTGTTGAATGACAGGTTGGATTTCAGTCTGTTGGTGCCCGGATGTGCATAACTTGAATATCGCTAAATTGCCACATTTCTATAGCAAACCAGTCTGTGTTGGCATCTCAGCTTTAAAATCCTCTTAAAAAGAAACATTACTGTAATGAAGAAGCATCTCCGTATTTAATCAAACTCCTCAGGCTAAATAACAAACAGAAGCTTGAGGAGGCTTCCTTTTATATTGGTACAACCATTTTACTTCTGTGGAAAGCACTGTACCTTTTGATCTCCCAAAAATGAGATGCTTTTTTTGATGTTGTCTAAATCATATGCGTTGTGCTGCATTTCTGTAAACAGTAAGTTCTTGATACCACTCACCTCTCACGTTGCCCAAACCTATTTCATTAGTCTCTTAGGGATGAGGTGCCATGGGTTGTTAGCTGCTATGGCGGAAGATGGATTAAATCAGTGGCTTCCAAATTGGGATCCATGGACCTGAAGGTCTTTTGAGATCTTGGAAATCTTTTGTGCTTTGATTCAGCTGTTAAGTCACATTCAGAGAAGTTCACCAGTCAGAAGTAAACCATCAGCTGATGATACCACTGGCAAAATTTGACCAGAGTCAACGGAGTCATGCGGCCCCACTCTGCCTGAAGAACTGTCCCTTTTCCCATATTTTGTTCAGCATCACTGTGTGAAGGCTGGGAGCAGTGTCGTTAGTCACCAAAGGGAGGGGAAGAGTCTTCGCGATCGGCTTGAAGACATCTACATGGTATAAAAAGTTTTGGACACTTCTGGCTTCTCCTTTCAGGAAGTTGATGTGAAAGTGAATTCTTACTACCACAGAGAAAGAGAAGTATAATATTAGGATGTTTGTATTTTAGAGGTGGTCCATGCACAATGCCTGGAAGATCTTGTGATGAGATGTCACATCAAATAAGAAACCCAATACTCAAATTCAGTTGTCATAAAGAGAAGGTTTTACTTTGACTCTATTCCAGCACTCTGACTCCATTCCAGAGAAAGAAAGACTCAGTTTCAGAATGATTTTTATTTTGCTTTGAACATTGTTCACATACACTAAATGAAAAAGAACTTTCATGTTCTGGTTAGAGAAATTAGCTCTCATTTTAATGCTACTTGCTCTTATTTTTGATTTCATGTTCCAGAAATGTCTGTGGTGCTTGCTGAAGATCATAAAGCATCATCAGCCTCTCCTTTGCCACGCATAACGAAAGCCAGCATTTCAACAACACTGGGAAGAAGCTTTATTTACACAGCACAAAAGAAAACAGTTTTTTGAAAGGCCAACATTAATCATGGACAGTAAAGCAAACCACAGTATACTCACAGCAAAACACAATCAAATATTTTTATTCCAGCCAAAGAACAGGTTTCTCATTCTGAGAATAATACTGTACTCCCCTCCAAAGAGATAGAAAAGCGCTTCTCCAGCCCTGTGCCTGTGGTGAGACCCCACCTGGAGAACTGCCTCCAGCCCTGCGCCCCCAGCATCAGAAGGAGATGGACCTGTTGGAGCAGGTCCAGAGGAGGCCACCAAGATGCTGTGAGGTCAGGCTGAGAGAGTTGGGGGGGTTCAGCCTGGAGAAGAGAAGGCTCCGGGGAGACCTTCCAGCCCCTTTCAGTCCCCAAAGGGGCTCCAGGAGAGATGGGGAGGGACTCTTGATCAAGGAGTGGAGCCATAGGATGAGGAGGAACGGTTTTAAACTGAAAGGGGGGAGATTGAGATTGGGTATTAAGAAGAAATTCTTTCCTGTGAGGGTGGTGAGGCACTGGAACAGGTTGCCCAGAGAAGTGGTGTTTTTTTCTATGGTACTATTTAATGCCATCCAGATTCTTACTTCTTGTCTTCACTTCTTCGAGAAAATGTATTTCTCTTAACAGTCTGAATACAGGGCGCAAAGTGTGTGAGATTCCCAAGGATTTCCCCTGACTCAAGTCAGATACTGGCAGCCCTCTTCTTATCAATTGATTCCAGTTTTTAAATCATCAAAAGCAGTTTGATGCAAAAGCTGCATCTTCATGCCTTGGAACCCTACATTTCCTTCTCAAACTGCTTCCTTCACTGTTCCAAAGAGGACACAGCTTCTATTTTACTAACAATAGTAATATAAATCCTTAAATACATGCGTTCTAACAGCTCCTGGGACATCTTCCTGGTGACTCCCTTCTGATTTGATCTGCGGGTATTTACATTAAGAATCTGTGACTGCTGGAAAAAAGTGGATCACTATTGCACCACTCCTGTAGTGTTTGGATTTTTTTCTTCTGTTTCCCGGCCAGTTGTTTTCCATATTCCTAGGAAAATCCCATCCAGCCTAGCACTGATCTTTTTGGCACTACCCTTTAATAGCTGCCACCTATCCAATCAAAGCAGGGCAGAAGCTGCCAAGCTCTGCTATTTCCTTGCTTTATTCCTTGAAGAATGTTCTCACCTCCTCTTTCTTGGATGTTTTCTATATCACGTTTGTGACGCTTTCTCTCTCTATTCCCAAAGATCGTGTTTCCTTGCAATTAGTGGAGCTTGAGTGGATTTAGGCCACTGGTACATGGCTCAGTAATCACCACTCTTCCACTCTTTCCAGTCATTCTTTTGTGATGGGCAAATACATTTCACGACATAATAATGTCCCTTGGCAGATTTGATCTCACTCTCATAATGCGAATGTTTATAGACAATGGACTCAATATGCCAGTTAAAACAGATTTTGATTTTGCTTATCTACAGCCAAAGTTCTTGGCCCCTGGTGCACAACCAAGCCATGTGTTGAAGGTATTCAGCGCGGAATGAGATCACTAACATCTGTTGCTGCACATAACATTTAATCTTCAAACACCATCAACAACAACGAAAATCAGGCGGTTCAGAACACCAAAGTGGAGAAACACGGGCACCGTGAGAGCGAGCTCCGGTTCCTCTGAATTGCTGCCATGCCTTGTGCACGCTGGGGTGCTCTCCTCACAGCTACGGTCGCCTGCCCTCGGCCGTCCCTGAGGATTCTACCAGCAGAGTTACAAAAAAAAAATCAAAAAACCCCTACTTTCTGAGAAGAACAGCCCAAAATGCAGCCATCCCATCCCCTGGACAGCTGGTTCTCGCTCAAAGCAGGTGCTGGAGAGTGGTAAGTGAGAGAGGTCCTGAAGTGCTCAGGAGTGTTTATTAATATAGTGTCTGATACGCAGAGATTAGCCTGACCTTTATGGTAAAATTAGCTCATAATCCTTCTGGTTGCTCTTCATAGTCTATAAATGCAATTTTGAGACTCTTCTTGGTGGTATTCCTGAGAGGTGAAATACGGTCACAATCTTCCAGTTGTCCAGAAGTATCAGCCACCCCTTCAGCGTGCTCTTTGCATTTGTTGTTGAGATACCTTTTGACCAATTTGTATTTCTCCTCCCTTCTCTGTTCCTCAGAGCTGTGGCGTCTCCTGGATGAGGAGGTAAAATACGGTCTCTGTGCTTTACACAACCTTTCTAAGTGCTTGGACCCCACCTCGGAGCTTTGTCAGAAAGCTCGTAAGGAACCCTGCTTCTGGGTAGGTGTATTTTTAGTCTTTGTGGATGGAAGATGTTGTCCATCCACGAAGAGATGCGCCTGGAGGCTGATATCACTGGAGGCCATCTGAATCACACCCCTGTGTAGACATGAATTCTTGACAGTGTTGCTGAAGCATCACATATTCTCCTTATTGCTTTTCTTAATCATAAGGATTCTCCCATCATTCACTGAGTGCTCTCTCAAACCTCTATTTGTTGTGCTTTGTGGAGATGTGTCTTGAAGCTAGGCTGTTTTTTTTAAATAAGGGGGTGGGGGGAAATATTCTGACAACGGTAATGGGAATAATATAAGCGACTGATGAAATAGAGTAAATGAAAGTTTAATGCTAGCAGTGCAAGTTAGTTATGACATTTTAGTTATATTGTTCTGTCTTCTGGAGCTATAGTTTGGAGTCCTTGAGGAAGGAAAGGTTTATTGAATTTTGTCATATAACGTTGTTGCAAACGTTCCTGCTGGTCCGGGGCTATTCCCTTCCCCGGCTCCTTAACCGCTCTGAATTTTCACTTGACTCACAGATTTCACAGGAAGTTCTTCACAGTCTTGTACGGGCTAAGAGTCTGTTCCGTTAAATGGAAATTTCACTGAATTTCACTGAATTTTTAGAGTTGGAAGGGACCATAGAGATCATCTAGTCCAACTCCCCTGCTGAAGCAGGATTGTCCAGAGCTTGTCAGAGCATGTTACTCAGGAGCATCCAGGCGGGTCTTGAAAATCTCCAAAGAAGGGGACTCCACACCCTCCCTGGGCAGCCTGTTCCAGGGCTCCGTCACCCTCACTGTGAAGAAGTTTTTTCTCCTATTTGAGTGGAACCTCTTATGTTCCAACTTGTGCCCGTTGCCCCTCGTCCTCTCACTGGGAACCACTGAAAAGAGTCTGGCTCCCGCCTCCTTCAACCCACCCTTGAGATACTTAGAATCATAGGATCATAGAATGGTTAGGGTTGGAAGGGACCTCAAAGATCATCTAGTTCCAACCCCCCTGCCCTGGGCAGGGACACCTCCCACTAGAGCAGGTTGCTCAAAGCCCCATCCAGCCTGGCCTTGAACCCCTCCAGGGATGGGGCAGCTACAACTTCCCTGGGCAACCTGGGCCAGGGTCTCACCACCCTCATAGTAAAATATTTCTTCCTGAGATCTAATCTGAATCTTTTTTCTTCCAATTTAAAACTGTTTCCCCTTGTCCTATCATTACACCTCCTGGCAAAGAGTCCCTCCCCAGCTCTTCTGTAGGCACCCTTCAGGTATTGAAAGGCCTAGGAAAGCCTCAGCCTTCTCTTCTCCAGACTAAAGAGTCCCAGCTCTCTCAATCTTTCTTCATAAGGGAGATGCTCCAACCCTTGAATCATCTTTGTTGCCCTTCGTTGGACTCTTTCCAGTAGTTCCCTGTCTCGGATCTCTTGTCCTTTCCAGGGGTGTGAGGTTAAGGAACCTGTACCAAGACTCCCTACGCGATTTGCGTTGGGTACCTATGGTTATACCCTCCCATTCCAGATGTTTGTCATATGGTCCTAAACATATACATGGGCCCCGTCTTTGCAAGCGGTTTGTGTGCCAAAGAATTCAATTAGGGCTCTGAACGGGCCTGGGCCATAACGCTGTGAGAGGAGCTTATTTAACAGAAATTCTAGAGCCTTTGGCAGGGTCTGTTTACCAGGGGGAGGTGAACAGGAATTAAAGGCAGCCCTGGGAAGAGGAGTGTCATGCAGATGACTCACCGCAATCAACCACTTTGAGAAAAAAATATGGTCTCTAAATGTTATGTCTACAACTAATTAACTGTATTTATCGTAAGACCTATAGAAATACAGAAACTGTGAAGTTTAGGGAAAATTTAATTAGGTTTTCAAACAAATGCCAGGCTGCCCAGCGTTCTTTTTTTTTTTTTTTCTTTTTTTTGGAAAAAACCAGCAATCTCTTTGCCAAGTAAACCGAAATATGCTAAAATGTAAATGTCGATGTGTTTCAGCAAGGAAATTTAATCGCTGAATGCAAACTTTGTTTTCAAAAATTGAAATGTTGAAATCCTCCAGGTTTCAAACTGAAAAGTAGGATTGTATATACACAGTCTTTGACGTTTTTACATTAATTCTTTTCTTCAGATACTGTATTTTCCTCCATTGAAACATCTACTTGCAGTAGAGCTGATGGATTTAGCCCCAGATGTATATATATATGTATATATATAGGTGCTATATAGTAAATAATGATTTTTTTTCACCCCTTTTTCGTTCCTAATGCCTCAAAATTATTTGAGTATACTTGCATAACAATTGATAGCACTGGAGACGTGGTGGTATATGCTCTCTGTTATAAGGGAGGGCAGGACAAGGTTCAGAAATCAAATTCCTGAATGAAAATGTTGTGGTCTTGGGTGTGGAGGGCGCATGGGCAACAAATAAAATCAAGTGGGGCCTCATGCATGCTTTAGTAGGGGAGTTGGACTAGATGATCTCTATGGTCCCTTCCAACTCTAAAAATTCAGTGAAATTCAGTGAAACAGGACGTGTGTTCTGTAAGTATTTTGGTGGCTTGTTAATGGCATCAAAAGACAAGGGAGAGTAGAGAGGAGATGGATGTTCTCTGGCTTTACAGTGGGTGGGTATCTGAAGGACAAATCCTCTACTGGACCCAAAAAAATAATGCCTTTTCAAGTAGGTCTTGGGAAACAATTTTTATCTGCAAAAGCTCCCATTCCTCATACAGCGCTGAGAAAATAGATGGAGTAGTCAGGAGATTAGTGACCTTAGGCAAATCAACACCACATACCACAATCCGTTTAAACTTCAGGTCTTGGAGAAGCTGTTTGAAGAGTGGCTTCATGAGCCAGCAGTAGGCTGGCACTTCTAGGTTTTTTTCTCATCAGGATAATGGTCCCTCCTCTTGGCAAGGGAGAACTTGCTCCGTGAGCCCCCGCATCCATGGCTCGGTTGGAGAGCAGCCGGCTGGCCAGCCAGCGTGGCAGTGGGGACGTCTGGAAAGCAAGAACATCTTTCTTCAGGCTGGTCAGGAGGGTGTTGGTGCAGCACCGAGTCTAAGTTCATGGAGAGCACCGCCAAGCACCTTCTGGCTCTGGACTAGAGGACTGGTGTACGGGAGCCAAGATAGGGAAGCCCCGAGGAAGGGCTGGGGCCAAAACTGGAGAAATCAAATGTAGGTCGGAATAGAGGACTTTGCCGACCAAATTTGGATTGTCACCAACTGCTTCTATTTAATGAGACCTTGTGGAAAGCAGGACCTTAACGCTATAAACTTCCGAAAGGGGGAGCAGAGCATCTAGATGGGTGATTAACCAACTAGAATAATCAGTTGTGTGCGAGATGCTTTGGGGGATAGCTGTGATGCAGTTTGTGGAAAGAACGAGGTGTCATTTCAGTTTTTTAGGGATGTAAGTTTGTAACTAATTTTTGTCTCTCCTTGCCAGCGTAACGGTTTGAATGTTAATTTAATTTTGCAGAATATCATTTATGTAAATGTAATTAGAAGGGAAACATGATCGGGAGATGCACAGCACCAAAGAAAATTTATTACTCCAAGGGGTATTGCTCTAATCATTCAACTGCAATATTGAGTTTCCCCAGATTTAATCTAAAAGCAATAAATTACAAAAGGCTAATGTCCTGCCCAACAAAAAGCTGTCATGAACCCAAGTTTCTGCGGGGAAAAAATTCAACTTCATTTCAGCAACAGGCTCTCCTCGTTTACACATTCCTTTTATGATTCCAGTCAAGTCAAAGTAAAATGAATACAAATGTGTGGGTTCGAACACTTTCCCTGAATATGTATGTGTGTCTGTTGGTGATTGTAATAATCAGCAATCCGAGGCGCTGGGACTCTGTTATCTTGGGCCGAATGAGGAATGCAGTCCTGCAAAGATACAACTGTGGATTCTCCTCCCCACCTTCTCGTGACCCTGTGATTTAAGGGAAGGCAAACTTGACTCTGATTCATTCCAGTGTCCGTGTGAAAGTCTGTTGCCAACGTGCCGTCGTTTCTGTCCGGCTGACGAAGCGAAGGAGGAGAAACAAGCTGTCCCTTTTGGAAGGTGCTCCATGGGAAACACCTTCTGCATGGGGAAGGTGCTGCTGGTCTGCGTTTGCTAAAGGGACCCCTTTGGAAAGCAGCATGAAAAACAAAGGATAATCGGATAACATCATGTGGTTACTTCTCAAAGCCTTTGAATTCTGCAATTTGAGGTGCATCCCTCCGCTTGATAAAGCCTGCAATGAAAATTTTTCAGCAAATGAACAACAGCTAGGCAAAATAAGACTTGGTAAATTCCTGCCTAATGTGTAGGCTAAAGCACTGCTAAATGTTGGGGTTTTGTAGTGCAATTTAGTATGAAGGCTGATGCCAACATTACACTTCTCTAAGAAGCAGAGTAATTAGTACAGGAAATAGGTTTCTGATGTTTTATTTAGCCAAATTCATCTCTGGTTTAACTCCACTGTAACCTGTATTACATTTGGTCTCATTTCCCAGTGTTCCTCTACACAGTTCTTTATGCCATGACCTTTAATTCACCGTGATTGTCTTTTATTGTAGGTAGGGACCAGAGTTCCTTTCTCAGGTTGTTAGTATCGATTATGTCGTAAGCCTGGGTTTCTTGGCTTGCAAAAGGAAGCCCATCAGATCTGCAACAAGTTTTTACAAAGTGCAAATTGGCGGGTTTACAGGTTCTCACAGCTGTACATGGGACGCGGGGAGAAGCACAGGTTGCATCCTCAAAGACCTGGAGAAACAGAGGTGGGAGAGGACCAAGGGAAAATGCAAGGAAGAGAGGAAAAAATGATGTTGTGAGAAGCAGGGGAGGAGGTGCTCAACATAGGAATGAGGAATGTCCTTGAGGGGGGAAAACAAGTGTTAGGAGGATGGCTGAAAGCAGTAACCAGCAGTCTGGAGAATGAGAGAAGGTGACTGGGCTTGTTGGGGACGTATGAACAAGCTGGTGAGGCTCAGGATGTGCTGCTGACCAACAAAGCCAAGCCAATTATGAAAACAATTACTGAATTCAAATCAGTGTCTTCCTCCTTGTCCCAACTGAGCTCTGGAGATAAGGTCCAAGGGCTCCTTGTGAATGACTTTGGCCGAGGGCAGGAGATGTGTGTGTGCGGGTCTGTGGTGGGTTCCCATGCTGTGATGGCACTGGTGGGGCAGGGAGGCAGCTGCCTTCTCCTCCTCCTCCTCCTCCTGACTCTTGTGTGCGTTGCAAGGATGAGTTCCTGCGCTCTTTGATGGGGCAGGCACCCCAACTTCTGTTTCCTTTTGGCCAACCCACAGTTAGACTGAAAGGAGGAGATGGTGGTGGAGAAATTCATACCAACGTACAACCTCCATGGGCTTTTGGGCTGTTCTGGCTGTACTTCTCCACCCACGGGGGTTTGGGGAGGTACAAAAGCATGCAGCAGAACATAGGACAGAACTGCTGCGGGTGCACTTAATTAACAGTGAACATGCAGAGCACTAATCATCTCATCCTTGGTGGTGTGCAAGCGCAGCGCGGATGGTGACAACCTGAAGAGCAAGCGGCAGCCTCTGCTGTAGGATTGCACAGAGTGCTGGGGCTTTTTCTGCAGGCAAATCAGTAGAGAATGATGAAACCACAGAGCAGCAGTGGGAAAGGTCTTACCTTAGTGATCTGTGACGTACAGGGGTTGCAAGATGCAGGGCTAGAAGACCTGAGATGTATTTTTCATTTCACAAGATGTGAAATAGCGCTTAAGATTTTTTTTGTCTCTGTTTTTGCATAATGCAAGAAGGGGAATCCTGCCTCATGGAAAATTTTTTCTGCCCCAAATGAAGACGACTGTTCTAAAATTCCGTAAGATGCGTACATGAAGATTTTATTAGTCAATGAAGTCTTCCAAGACCATCATCATTTATTACAGTTCCTGTGTTTTTCATTCCAATGAGATTTATAATTATAAACTGGTAATTAAAGAGGCTCCACTATGTAATTCCATAGGAATTCCACTGTGATCTGACATTAATTAACAACCAATTATAAATTATGATATAACTTTTAAAAAACCCACCAGTGTCTGGATGCCTTCTCTCGGTTACAGTGAAAGCTTAGAAGGAATTTCGCTTTTGACCGCTGGAACCTTGATGCAGTTTGGTGGGAACTACTGGGCGTTACTGGTGTGTTTCCACAATGCAACAACTCCGTGGATGGGCAGGTTTGACCTACGGAGGATTTTTATCCTCATCTGGGTTTTAAGAGGCATCTGTCTCGCAGGATTTCCACCTTCTGTCATGTCAACAAGTGTGCACGCTTTAACGCTTAGATTTTATCTGACTGGTTATGTAAATTAGGCTGATGAGATGCATCGCTTGTCTGCCCCTTGCAAGCTTGCTCTGGCTCGAAAGTGTATTTTCAAAAATCACAGCCCATCAGGAAAAATAGAAAAATAATTACTGGCTCCAATGACAATGTCTCCGGGATAGAAAAGACTTGATAGCAGGTTAAGGGGATAAACCATTAAAATTCTGGCATTATTTAGCCATCTGCGTTAGAGATCTTCTGTCTAATGGAATTTTTGTGTCCCCAAAATCTGAGGGGTAGAATGCTGCCTAGAGATACGTGGGCAATAAAACGCCTGGTACATGCGGAGAGTCAATACTTAACATCTCTCTTTCCTTTTTTCTCCTTTTCTTTATTTCTTTTACTTTTTTTTTTTTTTTAATTATTATTATTTGTGACCTCAGGTCAGTAATCATCATTAAGTTTTTCGGCAAAAGGGAGGAAGTGGGATAATACCGAAATCCATTACTTACAAAAACCATGTAGAGAACAAGAGACATAAAAGGAGACAACAGATTCTTTTCGCATGGGTGAAATCATGAGGTAAGTTTTCAAAGCCTTGCCCTGCAGATTAATTTCCACCATCTCCATTAAGCCAAAATGAAAATCACGTGTGTGTTTCTGAGTGTTCCTCAGCACACTCCTCCTTTGCCTCTTTTGCAGCTCCTCCCTGGGACCTTCTGCTTCTCCTTTGATCAGACCTCCAAGACCTCTCCCGTGAAGTGCAGCTTCTGATCTGATCAAAGTCCGTTCGGGCAACGGAGTGAAGAGAAGCGTGGCCCTTTCCATCATCTCCACATCCAGCTTTCATTATTAAGCAACACTCATCTGAGCATAAAGTTGGTCAGGAAGGTAATAGTGTGGCTTAACTTTTGTTGGCTTTGGAGTCCTCCCTGTTTCTCTGGGTCGGTGTGGTTGCGTGGATGTACGTCGTTTGTCTTTCCATTGTAATTTTTTGGCCTTTGACGATAGGGGAAATCTATGGGAGCAATCCTCTCATTTAAACTTGGACAAATCTAACCATCTTGACCAAGAGATAGTCCTGCCTGTTGCTTTCTCCATCGTTAATGTTAATATACCTGTTCTCCTCTAAACCAGATAGGATTTCAGCCGAGAAATTGCCATAAAAATCTCCTCCCGTTATGTCGCATCTCGCTCGTTATCAGGGCATCTCTGACTAGCTTTGCCAGCTCGCCAGAGATGTGTCACTGACAGCGAGGAACAAAATGCAGCTTTGGCACAGGGAAACATTATAAACGTGCTAGATCAGATCGGCATCAGCGGGGAATCAGCCTACTCCTATTGGACCCAGAGAGTATTCATGAACTAAACTCCTTGCTTTTACTTGTAGCTATCCCTAGAAGGTATTAAGTTTTTAAGATCTGGCTGCATGCATTTCAGATATTAATATGTTCTTTTGGTTCTGTGCCCGAATAAGATTTAGAGGAATTTGGAGAGCAGCTGGACGCTAGAGCTGCAGGAGATCCAGCGTCAAAGCAGGGCTCATAGTAACCAACATCCTGTCAGCAAATCTTAATGTTCTATATTTAACCTACTATTAAAATTATGTTTTCTTATTTTTTGCCTACCTTCAGCTCAGAAGTTTGGTTTCTGTAAGACTGCAGGACGAGGCAAGCTCAGTCGAAGCTATAACATTAATCTCTCTGCTTTCTTTTTAGCTCGCTGTTGATCTGAAGGCAGCTGAAAGGGCAAATGAGAAAGGCAGGTATTATGTTTCAAGGGGAGAGTTATAAAAGTCTAAACTGCATCCAACGTATATTTTACTCCTAATAATGAGAACTGGATGAACAGCCTTTAAAAAAAAATATGAACCTACCCCAACTACATTGGTTCGGAACTAACTGATCTAATGCAGTTTTCCAAAGAATAATTGATATTATATAATCATAACTGGCAGTTTATGTCATGAAAGTGACACTTGACACTTTCCTGCTAACCAGTTTAACATCATCAATTAGAACATCACTTGTGTAATGACATTTTAGTAACCAGTTTAATATCATAAATTATGACATCACCTTCTTTTATGGCATCGGGGTTGAATAAAAGGTTTTCTTTAGTAAAGAGAATAAGGAAAAGAAGTAGGAAACCTTAATATTGCCCCTCATTTTTTCCTTATAAAAGTTACGTATGTTTTAGCCCTCTGGTCCTAGTCCTCTTTAGGGATGATCTGAGAGCTGAGAAGCTACAAACAATTGAAATAAACAATTTAAAAGAACGTGCCCTGGGTTAGCGCAGACAACCTCCCAGTAGACGGTAGTGTCCTTTGCATAACACCAATGGAAGCCATCCAGAAGTGGAGAAGACAGTACGGGCGTGCTCATGGAACCTGATGAACTCAATTATAGTGCAGTAATATTTACTGAGATACGGTGTGAGAGTTCAAGATTGCGTCATTACCCACCAGCGAGTGTTCTTTTTCTTCATGGTCAGTGGCTTTTAAAGTAATCCTTTATATCTTATTCTTCACTGAATGGTCAAATTTGGGTGCTGGAGTCTGGTATTTTAGATCTCAGACTCTTGAGGGCACTGGGTTTGCTGGTGGTTGCTGGTGATTCGAGTCCTGAGTTGGCAAATGGCTCCATTAATTTGTATTTATTTAGCCTCGTGGAACCAGACAGGAGCCAGACATGAATTGAGTTCAGAGTATTCTCAATTAAACAAAGGTCTCTGCACTTGTGTCTTTGTAGGATTAACTGCAAGGAGTCAAATATTTTTAAGTATATTGTGTTTTCAGAGCTGGCTTTCTAATGGCACATGGCATCAGCTTCCTTTTCTTCCTACCAAGGTCAATAGGAATGTTATCAGTGACCACGGCCACAGGCAGAACAAGCCATAATCTAGCGTTTTCAAAGTTCTTCCTGCAATTTTTTCTCTGGAAACTGAATCATTACCATATAAAGCTGTGCTAAACTCCACTGGGACTCTACCCTGAGATAACGTCCCTATGTGTTCTAGCGCTTGTGCAGAAGACTTAACCTTGTACTTGCAGATGGTTGCTGCCAATTCATGTGGTTCTCCCATGGCTTGCCTTCATGTCAGGTCCTTGGTTTACAGAGTGGGGAAAGAATCCTAGGTAGGAAGTCAAATTCACGTTTTAGAAACTGTTGTGTTTTCATTGGGGCATAAGCACGGCCCTGAGTAATCCAGAACACTTTCCCTTGCTAATTCCCAGGCTGTAAATCGGGGATACGAGGAATGGGTGCCACGTGCCACCAAGGCAACTGTTCTGTCCTCAATCAAGTGTCCAGTGCCCAAGAGATGCCCATATACTGACAAGAAGGTGGTAAGTCAATAAGTAGGATAACACTTCTTAAATTACAGACAAAATTTTAAGCAAATCCATGTAAATTGTCAGTGCATGTCTTAGTGGTCTCCTGAGGATACCGTGATTTACCTACTCTCTTTTCTCAACATTTTTTCAAAAGTTTTTTTCCCCCATGAATATTTATGTCAATGCCTCATTTGCTGACTGAATTTCCACTCTGCTGGAATTATGCTTCCCCATAGTGCACCCAGGAAAGGTGAGCCGTTAGAGGTGAGAAAAAGAGATTCCATGACCTTTAGGAAATAGCAAGTGGCACTAGATAAAACCTATTCTGTGAGGGGTTACTTATGGATTGGTTGGACATAATTACCAAAAAATTATTGTCTCTCTGAAACAATTAACTTCTGGTAGATCAGAGTCCAAATCTCCAGAAGCTCTGAACTTTTGCAAATTGGCTTTGGCCATTGTCACTCTTAGGCAATGAGTAATTCTTAAAATAGGCATGAGCGATAGATACCACATATTTCTAGTTATGAGTATGGACTTATTTACAGCTGACATTTTTTTTAAAGTGAGTTGTAAATGTTAAGGTGCTAGATTCAATGCTTATGAATGTGTTTCCTTGGTGATAAAGCTTTCACTAAGCACGTTATCTATCTGTGCTATCTTATATGCAGACAAGAGATGATTCACACTGTATGTTATAGGTCTTGTGCTTTAAAATTGAATTCTCTATTGACTTATGGCTGAGAAACATGGAAATCAAATCCACAGCTGGTTCTTCTTAAAAGTGAAGTTTTGGCAAAAGCAATGAAGGCTTTAATGCATTACAAAAGTGTGCATTTTTTAAAGTTGTTTCACTTCCTATTTTCTCTCTACAAAACTCCCTGAAGTTAGGAGTGCTCTTGTGTTTCATCTTGCAGTTTCAGCAGAACCCAGCCTTGATTTTCCATGCCCTGCTACTGCTTATGAAACGTGAAGAAGATGTTAGTTCATGGGGGTGCACAGATTAAATAAACAAATCCATCGAATGAAATCTTTCTGGCACCAAGAAGCAATTAATCTAATGATGAAGCATTTGTGAAGCATAGAATGGTTTGGGTTGGAAGGGACCTTAAAGATCATCAAGTTTCAACCCCACTGCCATGGGCAAGGACACCTCCCACCAGACCAGGTTGCTCAAAGCCCCCTCCAGCCTGGCCTTGAACACCACATCCACAACTGCGGATTGGAAACAGAAATGGCTTTGGAAAAGGTGAGGTGGAACAGAAAGACTGAGCAAAACCCTCCCTGCCCTGACAAAGAATGTCACTTACATTGAAGTCAAAAGTGTTGGCCCAGTTGAGGTCAACGGGGGTTTGACCATTCTTTCTACTTAACTTTCCTTTGTCAGGAAAATAAGGGAGAGCTGACCCGTTGAATGTCTGTGAGTAGTGTCCCAGTGCATCTCTGCTCTACTCTGCCCTCCTGTGAAAGGATGCTCTTGTTTTTTATCAATTCCAGCACTCAGGGGCTTAGAGGGGCTATAGCAGAGAAAAACAGGTAGGTGCAAAAGGTGCAAAGGGAAAGGAGGCCGGCTGCCAGGGAGACACTGCTGAGCATAAAAAGCCACCGTCCCAGCACACGTCGCACGTTAGGGCTGGAGAACTATAAATGGCATAGGGTTATGTGCCTTAATTGCATCATAAAGTGGAGGGGCCCCAAAGGAGGTCCGGTCTCAGCTGTGCTATGACTGGGACAAACAATTAATGAGACATCTTAGGCATCTCATTAGGCAGGACAGAAGTAGAGAGTATTAATCTCCTGTTCTCTGTGTTTGAGACCTGAGTTTAAATATTCCCAATGTTTACACAAACAATCTATGGAGTAGAGGGGAATGGACCTGGCTTTTCTTGAGCACCATTCCCAATTTCAGGGACTGGCTTTTCCTTCCTTCCTGTATCCAGCAGCATGAGCTCCGCAGCCCTCCTTATTGCGCGTAAGTCATCAAAGACATTTTGATTTTGCTTTTTGTCTCCAATTCCAACTTCTGTCTCTATGGTTTACATTTTGGACAGCTGCAGTGTCCTACGGTAAACAGCAAACTGTTCTATTCCCAATGATTTTCTCTTAATTTGTTAAGTAACTCACTGCTGTCCTTGCATGCACAAAACTGTCCTGCACATTTTTGAGAATGGTATTTTGGGGGCTTTGGATACAGTAAAGGTAAATCAAGAATGAAGTCAAGTGGCATTGCATTTCTGAAGCACAGTGGAGAGAGAGACTCTCTGACCCTGCAGGTTTTAAAACCTCTTTTTGGCCACTCTAGGAGAAACGAGACAGATGTTGACCCCCTTTGCTACCCATTTAGCAAGCCATAGCCCAGGTTGTAGCAACTTCGTGGCAAAATGGGTTCCCTGGTATGTGGTAATGCCCCCACCGAGGTCTGAGCCCTGCTATTGGAACCAGTACAGGCTTTCTGGCATCCCTAGATAAACTCTCCTATCATTTACCAAAGCTGTCAAGGGCTGGCATTGGCTTTGGAGACACCTTAGAGATGGAGCATAGAGCTTCCACCCCATGGGCCAGCCCTGTAGAAACCTGCATGGAGACTACCAAGGTGGTAGGTATGGCTTCACGTGCACCCTGCCTCAGGGGCACGAGTTGTGGAGGACTGCTCTGGAGAAATTAATTCTTTGCTGGGTGGGCATGAATGTAAATGTAAGAATTATTCACATCAGCCACCCAGTGGACTAACACCCTGCAGGTGGCTCTGATTAGAGGCCAGAAGCAAGCAAGAAGGTGCAGGGCCTCCTAGAGCCTGCATTCCTACTTTTGGGTTTGCTGCCATTGTTGTCTTGGCTTTGGGACAGCTTTCGCTGGAGCTGTTGCCTAGATCCTGATTTTTGGCATTGTTTTGTCTTTTCTGGTACTGTTTTGTCCCAGTTTGTCTTTGGAAATGTCCAAAAATGGAAGAGGCGCCACTTTGTCAATAGTGCAGAGGGCAGAGAGTTTGTCTCCTTCACTCTTGCTTGGCCTTGAAATTCCCCTTAATTAGTATTATCATTGATTTTCACTCATATCACCCACTCTGTCTACTCTGCTTAAATATACTACCTCCAAACACAACAAATCTGAAAAAACGTGCGTATTATTTTTCTTTCTAAATCAAGTCCAAAAAAAATGAACCAGCACTATAGTTCTGCTGTAGTAACTGCTGATTCTGCTGCTTAATTTTTTTTTTAAATGAAAATTAGTATTTCTTCTATTCCATCCGTCTCCGAAGTACGTTGCTGAATGACACTACTAATAAAAATGGATGAAAGGACTTTGTTGGTTCCTGAAGGTTGTTCAAGATGGACCCTTGTGAGAGCAGGGAAATGAGTTTGAAGGAGGCAGGTCCTGTGTCTTTTTACTTGGTGCCCCATTTAAAGAAACGCAGGAACTAAAGCATACATTATTGTCAACTTTGCCAGTATTGTCATATGTATCCTCAATTACAAAACTGACATGTTTTTCAGGTATGAAGTATTTTCATTAGTGTTATTTTCTTCCTCCAGGTTGAAACATTTTAGGAAAAAGTTACAGATGTGACAGACACAATAATAAACAAAGACAAACAAGGTAATGTTTGCTTTTCCACTAGTATGCTTTTGTAGTCACTGTTGACATCTTTAGTTTTCTGGTGATGGAGCTATTTAGTAAGTCCTTTTAAATTCTTTCCCAGCCAGAGCCAAAGTCATCTTGCAAGCAACTTCCTCCTTACAATTGCAGTGTGATGCTTCATACCTGGTGTATCTGATGATGAAGCAGGGATTATGAACTAGTTATACTTAAGACTGTAATTTGTGTTTTAAAGTTCCTCTTTGTCATTCCCCAATTTTTGATCCCCCTACAAATATCTTTTAAGTGCACCTGAAATCCTGCCAGACCCCAGAGGACAAAGGCGAGTGCATGGGTGCTGCAAATATCACTAACAGGTGAACATTTTGCCATTTTTTATAAATATCCATTGGACTTGCATGGATTCTCATTAGTTGATGTATCAAGCCTTCACTAACTACAAGATAGATAAGCTAATAGATACATCAGTTAAGCCAAGTTGAGTTTAAGTGTCTTAGATAATAAAGCTTAGCATAAATTCTAATTCAAGCAATTTCAGCAAAAAGCATAACAAGTAGCCAATCTGGGATAAAAATGTTTTTATTTCAGTACCTTGTTCTTCATAACATCCTTCACAGACACTATAACATTATTTTAGTCTTTAGAAAAATATCTAACAACATGATTGTCTCACACCAGGCATAATCCCAGTGGAAATTAAAATTGCATGCATTTTCTCATCACTCTTTATTTAACAACTGGGAGAGTTTTAATATTTGAAACTCAGCAAGAAAATTGTCTTGAAACACAGAGATTCCTTTGGGGTAATTTCACTTTTGTTTTGTGTGAACTTTAGCTGAGCAATTTTTTTTACAGTAATATGGATCTATGTATTATATGATGGTTAACACGACTTTCTATATGTGCTTCTCACTTAGCATATAAGGAAAAATAGTAAAGAACATTTTAATAAAATCATTTGTCAGCTGGCTTTAGTAATTAAGATACCCTGTTTCAGGTTTTGTAATAGTGTCTTTTAAACCCATCTCACTGGGTTTAAAAGAGAACCTGAAAGTCACTGTACCCCTGCATGGCAGGCAACACAATTGTAGCACTTCTTCATTTTTCACAACAATAACATCACACAAAAGAGGGTGAAAAAAAAAAAAAACCACCACTCTGCTGTGAATATTCAATGCCAGGAACAAGTGAAGACAGGAAGAACACTTTAGACTTTAATAACAATTAAAATTGCAGCATCTTATCCAGAGCTATGTTGGATGAAAAGAGGAAAAGTTGGTTCTAAGAAGAGAATAAATTGGAGAATCATATACTAAGACCTCTGCTTAGTTTGTGTGGAGAACCATGGAGGAGCTTTTGCTGCCCCAGCTCACCCTGGGCTAAGACAGCAGGTTAGGCTGGGCTACAACAGAAAATAGCATTTTTGCCCTGCTGATAAAAAATTGGGGTGACATCCCTGCTGTAAAGTCAGTAAGAAGGTGGGGTTTTTTTAGAACTCCTAAGGATATAGTTGGCCCCAGTGCAAGTCAGCTAGCAATTTCCATGGTGCCTTTGAGGACACTGATTTTTGTTATTTATTTTTTTTTTTCTGTGAGAGTACATCTGGTATGCCCGCGAAATCTAGCCTTGATGGGACTTGGTAATGCAGTTTGCTTGACTCAGAGCAGCAGTATCCAGAAACTGATGGCTCATCTAGAAAATGAGCTGGTTGTTTCCCTTCAGCAACTAAAGGACAAATGCTTGCAATGCAAAATAACATTACCATGGGCTCTTGCAAGTGGCCATGGAAAAGTGACAGTGGGTTTAGTAGGGTTGATTGTATCAGCTGATTTCCATTAGAACCGTTTTCTTTGAGCCTGTAGTGGACCCTTGGGAGAGAGGCTTGCTAGCAGGGCACCGAGACTGCGGTGTGGTGGCTTCCTGTATTCATTATAGCTTAGATCTCTTCTGCAAATTGAAGATTCAGAGGTCAATAATCACCTTTCAGAACCACTCCATTCACACCCAGAGGATGTGGTTATTGCACTGCCTTGCACTGGGCATCGTCGCCTGCTCTCACGTGTCCAGCCCAGTGATAGTAACTCTCCTGTCATTTTGCTCATGCTGTTGATTTTTCCATCTTCAGCATTTCTGAGGCAGAGAGAGACCTGCCAGTCCCTGTCAGGAATTTGGGGGTCTTCCCTCAACTGTTTCCACCAAAGTCAAACCAGCAACATCCAAGGCCTCTCTTTTAGGCTGGAGCTAGTATTAGTGCCACCACCTTCAAACCCAAGTTGCTTGTCATCTGAGATGGTTGCACGCTGAAATGTATGCTCAGACACATATTTCTCTGGATTTCACTCTTACTATAATATTTTAATCCTTTTCTCTGGATCTTAATCACAACCATCTTTTTCTCCCATTAATTGTCTCACAGGAATTTTACTAATTCTTCAACTAACGAAGGAATACCTCAAGCGTCCAAGTTGGTTCAGCAAAAAAAAGAGCCATCAGATCTACCCCTCCGGTGCAGCATCAGCAAGACCAAACAGAAGCAGAAAGTGCTTCGTGTGCTCTTCTTTGCACTAGTCCTGTGAAGTGTGCAAATATTCATACAGTTGAATATTTGCCAGTCCAGAACATTTACCAGCGGACTCCGTTTTGATAGCACAGTACCTGTGGGTAAGTCTGTAAGAGAAGAGAGGTCCCTGAAGATGTCTATTCCCAGGCAGTTCTGCCCATCACACACAGCATAAGACCTCAGGAGTCTTAATAGCGTGGTCCAAACGGGCTTTGTGGAGTCTGGGTAGCCAACGGCGATTTGGTATTGAAGGGAGTCCACTGTAAGTGTGTTGAAAAACTCAAGGTTTTTCACCAAAATGTCAGATCACTGTCAGAACCTCTAAAAAGCCAGAAGCCCATTGTTCCACCTTTTTTTTTTTTTATTTTATTTTCCCCTCTGCACCTAAGCTGACTACTAGGAATGCAGTGACCCAGTAGAGGGTGGAAGGACCATGTTTCTGAAGCAGGTAGGCTATAGGTAAGCTCAAGGTATGCTCTGACTGCCCTTGCGATCTGTGTACCAAGAAGAGGGACACTGAGGTTGTTAACAGCTGGAATTACCTGGGTGCAAGCCAAGCAGATCAGGAAGGCAACTTCGGAACGGTTATTATCAAAGCTATCTGGTGAATCTCATACTTCTCAGCCCGCACGGTCACATTTTCAAGTTGGGCTTGTGGAACATAGTTACTACTATCTTCTGCCCAGGCAGTGGCCTCATCTAAGCCAGGGGCTGATTTTGCATTCTAAACCTCGGAAATCAAGTTGAAATTGTTTGGGCAGACCCTAGCACAGTAAACACCAGCCTGTCATCTGATTCTCATGTGGAGTGGTGCTGTAGAAGGCCAGATACCCCTGTCAAAAACTAACTTTATTTCCTACTGAAAAGCCCTGTCATCGCCTTGTCCGTGCTCAGGTACTGGAAAGATTTGGGTTTGTGTCAGTCATGGGTGACTCTTTGGAGTGTGCACAGCTCTCACCAGATTATCCACCGAGGCTGCTGCCAGTTTTTTGTTTGCAGACCACCTCAGTTATCCTTTTACATATTGCACCTCTCATTATCACAATCTGTCAACCCTGTGGAAGTCATCCTGATTATTTCCTAGTCTGTTTCTCCTGTATTAACATGACCGATCCAAGTATATTAAAGGAATTTCCCTTTTATATTCCAGCCTAAATACCAGTGTTTGAGGAGCAAACAGGTCATCTTACTGATAGAAGTTGTTGGTGCACAGAAGGCATTTTATTTCTTACTCTCTTTGGTATTTTAACAAGGGCAATCAACTTAATTCCGTGTTCTCTTGTGAGATTTTTGCCTTCTGGGTAAAGAACATCCTTAACCTCCCCTTCTTCCCCTTTTCCCAAACAATCTTCTGCTGTGCT
Organism: Calidris pugnax; assembly: GCF_001431845.1. Taxonomy (NCBI): domain Eukaryota; kingdom Metazoa; phylum Chordata; class Aves; order Charadriiformes; family Scolopacidae; genus Calidris; species Calidris pugnax. The sequence continues at coordinate 737,774 of NW_015094507.1, forward strand.
GGGAAGATGGAATGTATAGGTGATATCCCTTTCAGAAAATATACCCATAATATATCACAAGTATTGTCATTATGATGTATAAATGTAATGCATCATCAGAGAGCTGTCAGGGTGAAGATTTATTACTCTGAAATAAGTTACAGTGAGACACGGGGGAATGGGTTGACAGAATTTTTGTTTATTTTTCTAAATTAAGGATTTTTCAAGTAGGTTTAAAAATCTCTTACCTTCATGAAGTAGTAGGGGTGGGAGGGTCACAGAAAAGAGGACTTGAATCAAAAACACTGGAAGGACTCGGGAGGCCTCACAGAATAAGAATGTAGTATTTTTTTCCCCCAGGTCGTTTCCATAAGGGGTGCAAAGTTTAAGTTTCCAGCTTAGATGAGAGCTACAGTGGGCAGTCAAAGTCATTTCTATCAACCCAAACTAGACTTTTTTTATTGTTTCTCCTTTAAAGGAAAACAGAGTCTCCAAAGCATGAAGATTTGGGCTAAAAAAAAGAAAAAAAGGTTAAAAAAAGGCTAAAAATGGTCAAAAAATATTAGCATTTTAGTATAAAAGGCTATTCCTTTTTCCAGGTGTGGCCAGTGGACTTACCCTGAACCTGATACAAATGCACTGAAATCAGTGAGAGCTTCGTAGCAGGTTTGTGCAGGCTTTGGATGGAGCCCCTTCCCTGCCTCATGTGGTGAAGCCATGAAACTTGGCACGTTTATAGCATTGTAACATAAAGCCATCTGTGTACGAGTACAAACTTTTCCTTATTGCCAAAGTGCTTAATGTAATTACAATCAGGCTCGCTTCTCCTCTGCTCCTCTCCTCCCTGTGCTGGGACGGATGAAAACTTGCCCTGGTAAATAATCCCCCAGCATCTTGAGCTTGTGCGCCGGGTACAGCAGGGTAAGATGCTAACCTCGTAAATCTGAGGCACTTTTACATTTTAGGGAACACACAGAAAGTTACAGACCATCTTACAGGGAAACTGGTATCAGAAATATGCCAAAAAGTCCAGCCTGGGTTCTTTTCTTGGAAACTACTCCAGACCCCTGACTTGGGAGCTCAGTCGCCTTCCCTTCCCCGAATAGTCGATGAAGAGTCAGAGGTGTCCCAGAGCTTGGATACCTGAGATGGAAACTCCCTTCTGGAGGTGGCTTTTCCTCTTTGCTGCCTAAAAAGTGAACACAATGCTCCTCTTTACCTTGTTCACCACCTAAAGAAGGTTATGTTAATCCTGAGCATCGGTTCCCCAGGCTGTCCCTGTCCATAAGCAGCTGCAAAGTGCTGGTTTTATTTTATGATTCACTCTTTCTGTTGACTTCAACTGTTTCCAAATATGATGTTACCCCATGGCATTGGGTCATTTAGGTGCGGTACTGAGGGATATGGTATAGGGGAGGACTTTGTAGAGTAGGGTCAATGGTTGGACTCGACGATCCCAAGGGTCTCTTCCAACCTAGATGATTCTATGATGCTATGATTGATTGTATTTCCTGTATCGTGGTACTTGCATGCAGTTTCTTTAATACAAAATATAATATTGGTCAGTCTGAGCTAAATACCAAGGTTGCTTATAGGTTAATGAATGCACTGTGCTTGCTGCTGACTGATGTAATTACTGATAGGTGGGACACTCAACTTGACCCTACAGCCCATAGACACGTACTTGACTTTATCAGTGGGGATGGTGTATTTGAAAGGAATATTAACATTGAAAAGAAAACTCACGCAGTGGATGCATTTGCAGGAGCAGGGAATAAGTTTTCAGGGAAAAAAATAGCTGAAGGCAAAAGGTGGTAATACCAGAAAAGTCTCTTCCTGAAGGAACATAATGATAAGCTGCTTAATTTTCGCCAGTTTTAGGAAGACAGTTTAATTAATCACCTAGAACGTAGGTGTGAAATGAGTGCTAAAGTTATGCAGATTACCTCTACCCAAAGTCCTTTATAAACTGTGCTGTTATCAGTCTAGGAAGAACCTTTCCTCCTCAATAAACTTCAGAATGGTTTAATCATCTATAGTGACATAGATACATTGGCCCAGGCCAGATTTATTTTGAGATATTATCAGAAATGGGTAGATACAGATGCTTATAAAGCACCTACACTTTGTAGATGCCAAAAAACCTGTTTCTGTACATCCAGAAAGCTCCAACAGGCTGTGTAGATACATGCTTGTGGTTAAAAATGTACTATGGTCTATGGACACTCTGTGTCCATTTCAAATACAGCAGGGATTTTAAGAGGGGCACAAGTTTTTGGTTTTAATTGTTGTAACTAGTCAAAAAGTTTCTTAGCGTGTCATCAACTAATCTGCTTCAGGGAAGAAGATGGGCCTGGTCCTCTGTGGTCCACCTGATCACAGGGGGCTGAGCTTGTAGGATCACCTTATGAAGCATGGTGATTGAGGGAAGGTTTGTGTTGGGATCTATAGTCTGCTGACAACACTTTCCTAATTTTGTGATGCCAAGGAAAAGGACTTCTGAACCATGCTGCAAGCGTTAAGAGGCAAATAAGTCTTTTTATTTGAAGGTTTCTATGGAAGGTTGTCACACAGGCTACAAATCAGAAGCTTAAGTGCTCGTGTTGCATAAAGGTTGGAGTTACAAGGGTTTTGCCCAAATTCCTGTCCCCTCTGCGAGTAGAGTTTCACTGACATTTAGTGTCTGGTGGTTGCTGCTCAGATCACCAGTTAACACAATCCTAGGTCAGTAAGTTTGAAAGGAGGTAAAACATCTTGGAGAGACCATATGAAATCCATCATGGCAAACCACTGATAACTCCACATCTTATTAGCTTCAATTAAGTATTTCCATGGGGAACTGTGGAACTGTTTAAAGTCATGATGACACATACACACACTTTGTTCCATCCAAAGAAATAATCTGTTTTCCAGATTTCCAGAAAGCCAAGCTATTTTGTTATTGTTTTTTTTCTTTTCCTCCTTTTAAAAGAAATAATTTATAAGAATTTATCTTGGGCTTGCTACAGATTTAAAAGGAGAAAAAAGATTTCTTCTGTCCGACTTTTAAATTATATGCATGACCAAAGATAAATATGTTTTTTATTTATAACTGTGGATAGATGCCAAACAAAGCCTTTCATATGACGCACCGCTGCTGTAGTGGAGAAGTACTTAAAACAGTTCCAGTCAAGTTAGGCCCCAAGACTTTTCATGCAACTTCATGCAAAATGGTTAAGACCTTTCATTTATTATTTTTTTTTTTCCCCCCCTTTTCTTTTGAACATCTTCAAAGATTACAAGTGCAAGGCGCTTAAGAGGATGCCAGGCTTCTTCCTGTCGAGCTGAGATGGTCTGAAAACCACATTGAAAGATGGGAAACTGGAGCCCCCACGGATTGCAGATGAGGGGTTGGGGATTTTTTTTTGGAGGCTGTAGATCTCTCCTGGTCGGTAACCGTTGGGTAAAGGTTATGGATGGAGGCTGGCACAGCCAAGGATTGGTGTGCTGTTGGGAGACTGGGATGAATGGGCTTTGACAATACTGCTGAATAGGGATACTTGTGGAGCTAATACAAACAATTTGTAATTGTCAGGGCTGAAAAGTAAAAACATGATTATAAACTGTGCCTAGGATCAGCTTATGTCAGCTTTAAGTGATTTAAAAGTCTGGTGTCTGGAGCTGCATCTCACTTGCCTGTGAAACTCCTTAAAGAAGACTTACACAAGCGTACAAGCATGTCTCTCCCTTCTTGGGTATTTATTGTGAAAAGTAACCCTTTGTCTGGCTGACAGGAGACGGGGTTTCAGGACAGATGTGAAACAAAGCCTTGCAGATAAATCAGAAAATACGTATTTTCTCTATTTCAATGAAATGAGACGATTGCCTGGTAACGGCAACTCTTTTAGAAACTGCTGGTGGTCCTTGTTTTGTGCAAGGAGAGACTCTGAATGGTAAGGTGCCCGTGCACCGTGGTCACCTGGTGGCTTTGTGCCGTGCCAGGCTTGAAAACTGTTTCTGCCTGGATGTGAAGGAAGTCTGTAAAGGATGCAAACTTCGCCGAGAGAAGGGAAGGAGCACAAGAAAGCATCCTCTGTTACCTGGAGCCTACCATCATTATGCCTGACCCTGGCTCATTATCCCTTGGTATCTGCAGCAGACGATGACCTTTGATGACACCGCACAACAGAATGCAAAGGAGATGCCTGCCTTTTAATTTTGGCTCCAGAATGCCAGAGGCGGTAGTAGCTTCTTCCCCACGCTGTGGCCAGACTTACTTGACTCAAACACGTGTAGGAAAATTAAAATGCTGCTAAATAGTACTAAGCAACACTGTTTAGGGACCGGGTTACATTGCTGATTTTGCTAGGAGTGCCCCTGCCTTCCCGTCCCCCCCCAAAGAGTCTGGAGCAGGCTGGAAGCAACTAATCTACCATGTAATGAGATAGGTTCCTGTTGACACAAGTCAAGGGCAAAACTATTAAGTCATTAGGGCTAATGTTGTAACATTCTGATACAAAGGCATGGCCTGGGCCTTTCAGATGTACCTCTGACCTTTAAGGATTAAGTTTCTTCGCAGCTTATTTTTGCTGCTCAAAAATCTGTCTTTTTTTTTTCTTTTTTTTTTTTTTTTTCCCCTTCTGCTTCACACGCGCTGATCTCTGGCCCTCTGCAGGGTACAGCTCGCAGCTTCTGCACTCCAGGTTTGTCCCACTTTTATCAGAGGAGCTAAGGACAAAGAAGACATCCTTTTCTTAATCCCACAGCACTAAGGGTACGGCACGTGTTCCCCTGCTCAGCACTGCCCCTGTGGGAGCTTGGCCCAAGGGGCTGCTGGTAGAAGGGAGTCGGGGAAATAGAGGTGGCTCGTAGGCTTCTCCCACAAAGTAGAGACAGTGAGGATTCCTTAAACCAATCTAGATGTAATTTAAATACGTATAATGGAAATGTGTCTCGCTCTGTCCCTGTGATAATTTGGTAGAGTAACTTTTCTGAAATCTAATGGGTTTTGCCAATAACCAGATGGTTATTTCAAGCATTGTATCCTCCAGCACAGCAGAAGGTCTGCACTTGCTTCATTTCCATTGCCTGGGCAAGAGAAGTGCAATGGGGCTCCAAAACTTGTCTTGCTGCAATACCTACTGTCTCTCAGGACTGGTTTGTTTAACATCAACTTTGTAGACTTGTTTGACTCGTGAAGTTTTTGACCTAATGCTTTTCTTTTTCCGAGTCACTCTCTGAAATAAGGAACCAAGCAGTGTTCTCACTCGGACCTGTGCTAGGTTGTGTCTCCATTTACCATCACGCTGAAAGCCTACGGAAGAGCGTAAGAAAGTGTCCTCTTCTCCAGGTGAAATCAGCCTTACCCACAGGTAAGCCACGTGGCCTTCGTTTGTAACAAACCCGTTTTCATTTTCCAGATGCACAAAGAAACCAAATCAAGGGACACCCCGAGCTGTTGTCCAAGTCCTGTGCCTGAAACTTTTGACCAAAATGTTTTAGGGCATATAGGCGAGGCCAAGAACATACATGTTCATGAGAACATACTCATCTCAACACCTGAGTGACGTTGTCAGAGCTACTCAGAGTAATTCATTATTGAACAAGGAGGGCTCATTTTATATTATAATTTTGCTCGTTATATAGGAATGTATTCCGTAATGTGGAGCCTTCTCCCCCCCAAAAAATCTGAGAATGTTTTAAATTTCATTCTTAAGTTGTTTTTTAGGTCTTATCTTTCTTATGCATTTTGTTTGTCCTTTTGGATTGCTGCAAAGGGTCCTTTCTCTCGAGGAAGAATTAGCAGACTATTCTTGAAAAAGGACATTTGGGAAGCAAGGCATTCAATGAGCTTATGGCAATAAGCTGTAGAATGCTGTATTTTATTAATTTCTGGTTTATTTTATTTTTGGTTTCAAATATGATGGTGATGAGGAAATTCTGTATGTCATTAATTCCTTTTATATTTTATTTTATTTTAGCATTCAGTGACTTTAAATGCGACGGTGATGGGGAAAGGAAAGTCGCAGTAAAAAGGATTCTGCTCTGAAGACTGTACATGCCAAGGTAGGTCTGGAACGGATGCTCATGGTTGAATTAATAAACCCTGACTGTAGAGGTTTCGAACATGAATTCTGACAGACCCTTCACTGTGACAATACTAGTGGGAGTCACAATAATATCATCTGCTGCTGAACATCGCTAGAATGTGAGCACTGTTGTGCCAAAGGTTAATATGCCAGTTTTATTTCCTTCTCTCTACAGCTATAATTTAAACGAGTTGCACACATAAGTGATGTTATATGCATAGGGTTTTGCATTAAGTTTGCTATGTCAGATTTGTTTATAAAAATCATATTTTGAACCACTTGCCCAGGGGCTCCGTTCTGGGGAGCTGCAAGCTGATTTCTTTTAAAGAGGTAGTTTTCCTTTTCCACGAACTTTCAATAGAGATTTTGGAGCTCGGAACAGCTTTAAAATTAGCACTTGCCCAGGTTTACAATTAGGTTTAATTACTTAGCAACAGAGAGTTTAATCTGGTTTTACATGTGTGCCACATGACCCTTTCCATACCTTACCGGGATTGGAAGGGCCCCCCTGCCTCTCCTGGGGAAAATTGCTTCCCAACATTTTGGAGAGCGTTTACAATGTTTTTGTTCTTATGCTGCAATGCTAATGTTGCCCATAAACCTAATAGTCACACAGCAGTTAATAAGGGGCAGAAAGTTTTATAGTCTTTTCCGCAGTTGTTAAAAATCCTGCTACTGTAATTTAGTCCTCGCCACAAAAAAAAAAGAAACCCATCAGTTGTGAAAAATAAGACACTCTCTATTGGTGTATTCTTGGAAACCAGTGGAAGAGAGGACCTCTCCTGAGCATCTCGCTGAACTTAATGAACTTGGGGATTATTTAAATTGCTTGGCTTGTAATATAAACACTCGAGGGCTTGCCAGCAGTGTACCTTCAGGATTTGTGGCTTTTCTGAAAAAAATCATTTTGGATTTTTTTTTTTTTTTTTCAGAATCCATTGCAATTAGTGGCACTATGGCAAAGGATGATTTATCAAATTGCCTTTCAGTTACAGAAAATAGAAGCCATTAATGATGTTGCAAACATATTTTTAGTCGTGTTCAGCAAGAATCACTTGCTAGCTCTCTTTCTGTGTAAACTAAGACCATTCCCAGGGTACCAGCTGAATCGTCCTTTGTGCGGTTGTAGACCTTCAGGATGGTTTTCACCTTCTCCTGCTGGAAGAGATGCTGATATTCACGACCACACCAGTGGAAACGAGGTGCTTCTCAAAGTCAGTAAGATTTCTAGAATCAAACCTGAGCTGAAACGGACTCACATGTAATTAGGGCTCGACTAGCAGTACCTGTTGGGTGCACACTTACTCCAGTTCCTTAACCACATCACCAGGGAGCAGGAAAGGCTGGAGCTGGGACAACCTGGTCACTGGAAGGAGTGGCAGCTCTGAAACAGCTCTGAAAAGGAACAGTTCACACATTTCTCTACAGGAGAATTTTCCATTAATCAGCCTCTGCTAATAGCTAAACGGTTAAATTACAAAAAAATAAAATTGCAGCCATCTTTAATTCAGAATATTTTTCTCAGAAGGTGCCTGCTCTATTAGTAGATTAGAGATTACTACACAGTAGTGAAGAGTGGTAACGGCGGGGAGAGGAATAAGCAAAAGCTTTTTTGTTTCAAAATTGGAATCCTATGGCCACCATGAGCTCTTCACGTGTGCAGTCTAAAAGGGCAGTGTTCTGATTATTTGGCTGCCATAACTGTATTTCAGCGCTTCAGATGTTCTCCTTTCCATTTCATCTTCCGCCTGTGTTGCCTGGGATTGCAATAATGTGTTCTGAGCTTTCTGTAACATTTCTAAAATGTATTTTTTTCACAGATTAACAGCCCGTGCTTTGCTACTTACACCTCGCCGTGGTTCTCCCCCGCCATCCCCGAGAAGAGGGTCATGGGCTACCTTGGGTGAGCTTAGCTCTACTGACACATTGGGGTTTGCAGTTGATGGAGTAGAAATATGTGGAGTTTGGTGTTGAATTTAGTGGGACTTTGGAATGCAGGGATCAGATAGGTTAATAACAATAGAAACGAAGGGTGTGTTGCCTTTGTGGTGGGTGGATGCTTCAACGAGAAGTGTCTGTGAACAGGGATGGAGCTCCACACTTGCCCCCCGGGGCACTGTGTGGAAGCATTACCCAAAGACAGCACAATTACACTCCCACCCTACTGTTATAGAAATCTAAAAAGGAAATGGTATTGTTCACTGAGTAATTTCTGCCCCCTTGCATGATCACACTACTGGATTCATTTTGAAGCACCTCTGTGGGAGTACCTACAAAATTATCTGTCTGAAAATACAGCAGTGCCATTTCTGGGGTGGTTTTTGAAGAGTTGGTCGTGCAAAGCTTTATCAGAGTGGTTAATGCGCTGCGCCGCGCTCTCCTTGGCCTGGGTTGTTCCTGGGAGAATGAACTCACCATCCCAATGGTTGGGATGCCTTCCGTCGGCGGCAGGCTGAGTGCTGGGTGTGGGATTCTGCACAACCCCTCTCCAATTCCCACCACCCAGCTGGTGCTGGTGGAGTGGGAAGGGGTGGGAAGTAGGAGCAGGTCCCCGTGCCTGCCCCTTCCCACCGAGCCTGGCTTCCTTGCTCCTCAGGGCTCCACACACCTGGTCCGGTGCCTAATATTTTCTATTTAACCACCAGAACATTCCTCCTTGTTGTCCTTGAAGGAGCTGTTGGAAGCAGCAGAGGCACAACTCTTTCCCTGAGGTGCTCCTAGACACCCTGCAACTATATTCAACCCTTCAGTACAGGTTTGCCCCAAAGGTACAGGCTGCTCTAAGCAAGAAGTCAAGCGCTGCTCTGGAAAACAGACTTGTCTTCATGCGGTAAGTTTGTCCTCCTAAACCTTGATCCCCAAACCATTGAAATTAACAGCGTTCTGAAGGCAATTCCCAGTTATTTCCATGCTCTGGAGATGAGATTTCACTGCCTTTTCAACCCTGGGTCTCAGAAGCTTCCTGACCACCTCGCTCTGCCTCTTTTTTTCTCTACTGCGGGAAAGAAAGATGCTATTTGACATAGTGAGATCTAAATAAGTGGGCACCGTGTTTGGAAACTACAGCTCCATTGTTAGCCCCATTTCACAGACAGGGAAGCTGTATCCAAAATGTTAACTCCAAATTGCAGCAAAGCCGAGAATAGCATCCAGGTTTTGTTCTGCAGATAATCCTCCTGTAAAGAAATATTCCAGCCAATATTTGCAGATATTTCCAAATGTCTTGCTTCGTCCTTAGTCACTTGCAGCCGTGAACTGGGAATGCTTCATGTTCATTTTCCTGTTGCATTACTTTTCTTTCATTTTCTTTTCTTTGTTAGTTGCGGTCATTAACAGTTTGTGAATAAATCAATTATGGGTGAAAATACACTAATGGGTAATTGAGCCTTTTTACTCTCGTGCTGATTGAGGTAGAATTCTACAGAGAAAATGCACTGATGTTTTCAAACTGAAATGGAGTATTTTTTTTTCCAAAACTGAACTGACTCACAAACCTCAATCCTCATCATTTTGACTAAGAATTAGGCTCCTTAAAAAAGAGTCTGAGACCCTTTGCAGATTCTCCTTTACTGAGGAAGTCTCCTCAGTTCAGCAGCCAGTCGGGGAGGCAGCTGGAGAGCTACATTGTAGGTGACACTTTGGAATCGTGGGGGGTTTTTTGGTATTTATCAACTGCTGTATTTCCAGCTTGAAGGTACTAATGTTTTTGTGTCGCCTAATAAATTACAGAATGTTTACATGCAATTAGGTGTGTGCCTACGGAGGAGAAGACACCGGGAAACAGGATTTTCCAGAGGCAGTAGCTAGTTCAGAGGCCCAGAGCCACTGCAGTGGCTGTTGTCAGGGAGGACTGAGTGGCAGTTCTAATTACCAGTGTCTGCACAGGTTCCTCATCGGAAGATACAAGCTGTCACGATCCCTTGCCAATCACACGAGAACTGACCTAGGGAGAACAGCAGCTGAAGGTGAGTGTACGTGTCCAATAAATTCAGTCCCTGCTGCATTAGCTTATTTTTAGGATTGTCCTGAAAAGACATTCAGCCTGTATCATAAAACCTTCAACCGAGCAGAAAATATACAGAATGATGATGACTTTAAATTTGGGTTCATGCCCTCTGGGGCATGAATTCCTAGCACTTGGGATATGATTTGATAATGTACTGAATGCTGAAGGAGCGCAGGATCTCCAGATGAGTTCATAAAGACGGAGCATTTATGCGGTGTCTGTGCTCTCCTAATCAAAGGAAGCAAAAGAAATTCTGTTCTTAATTTTTACTGCAAATGGTATTCTTAATTTGCAGAGAAGCCACGCTTTCTATGTAAGGTATTTCTCAGAAACAGGATGTTCAAAGTTAGGGCATAGATTTACGCCTGCGTAAAAGTAAAGTCTGCGTAAAATTTTCTGATTTTTTCACCTTCTTCCATTGAACGTATTAGAGACTTGTTCTTGAATGTAGTTTAGACAATACACGTGTCACAAGCAATGATGAATCAAAGAAAGAAAGCATCCAGAAAGGGAAGCTAACTAGACAGGTAGGCCCTCATCAGCATCACATTCTGTTCCGCAGCTACAATAACAATAATTGAGTCAGACACATGGATTTTAAGTGCCTCTTAAAGAGGAAAGTTAGGGAGAGACACTGTGGAAGGAAAATTATATACTGAAATGTGGCATCTCAGTTTTGCAGCTGCCAACCTTGTTCTGTTGGTAGCCACAGCTGTTGCCTTGTCTTCTAAACTTAGCAGGGGCTGGGCAAAACTACAGAGAAGCGGCGCGGGCACTTCAGCTGGGGAGGAGGTGTGGGTCCAGGTCCCTCCATCAAAGGAAAACCTTTAATTAGTTTTAACTCCTGAGGGAGAGGTATTTTATATGTGTAGACAGAAGAGGATGCCCAGGGAGATGTTGGCCTGCCTCGTGTGGATGGATGCGCTCTCGGGATGCTCCTCAGCAGCCCTTCTCGCACCAGTTGGGTTTTTTTAAGTTTTGCTGGTTTGCCACTTGAGTTTTGTCCATCTTGAGGAGCAAGCTTCCTCAGCATCAGCTTCCCCAGTGACTGAAGGGGAATATTTGTCAAAAAAAAGGGGGAAATCTAGTCTTTGGTTCTGCTGCTGATGGAATATGGTCTTTTAGCACGTGGTCCTCAACCCCAAAGTCAAACCTGGTGCATTTAAAATCTGGAGTGGTGAAAAGTAACAGACCTGTTGTAGCAGAACTTTATGTCATTGGTGCCAGATTCCAGTAAAAGTCTTGCAATACTTCCATTGAATTTGCGTGGGGTTTTTTTCCTATTTTTTCAGTGTCAGCTTTGGATAGCACACGACTAAGTACCATTATTAACTTCCGTCTTCTTTTCCTGCCCTTGTGGTTGCAGAAGAAGATGAAAAGACGTGACCTAACATTCCAAACAAAATGCAAGGACCAAAACAAATCATGCACCGTTTGTGATCTTCTTTTTCAGTTTTATGTTGTTGTTGGGTGCTCGTTTTAATGCAGTCTTACACTTAAAAGCCAGTTCTCTGATTTTTGATGTGCTGGCTTGGGGTTTGTGAGTGCTTTGGCCTTCCATGTGACGGTCACCAGATGATTTGAGGAGGTGAACAAAATGCAGGTGGAGGTAATGGAAGGCATGTTTCCCCCGAGTCCCATACCCTGTGGTCATTTGGGCCTTGGCATTAGGGCATGAAGAAGGCTTATGGTGCAAAGGACTGCTGATGTAGCGTTGGAGGACTGTAAGAACACCAAACCTGGTGTGGTTTTCACCTAAAAAAAGTAGTCCCAGGGCAGAGTTATCTGGTGAACGTCTTTCAGCTCGGAGGGATGCAGTTGGCTTCTTCCAACAGAGAAACTGGGAGTGATTTTGATGTGAGGTATGGATAATCAGGAGAGAAGTGGGGGATATAACACAGCTGACAATGTAAATAAAGCCTGTACTCACCTTATGGGTGAGCTTCACCGGGGGCTCAGCACCAAGCAGGATAATGCTCCTTGATGCTGAACCATTGTGTGAGCCACTGACTGCAAAGGAAAGAGAGGAAATGTGAACATTTGTGTCATATACAGAAAATTCAGCCTGGCCTGCGTGCCAGATGGTATCCTTCCATCTGGTGAAGCTGAAGATGCTGAGAACCAGGATAGAAGGAAAGGGGACCATACCCCAGTTAGAGCTAGGCAAAATATGTAGTTGAATGAAATAAAATATTTCATGAAAAATGATTGATGAAGACTAGAGCTCATAACTCCTGGGGTAATTTTGTCACTTTTATCTTCAGGGTGGAGATCACTACATGCCAGGCTGCATTCCTTCATAGCATCTGAATCATTCTTATTGTCTCCACAAGCTGAAAATGAGAAACAGACTGGCAGGAAAGTTAAAATTTTCAAGGTGGAATAGCCAGATTTTTTTTTTTTTTTTTTTTTTGTTTTATTTTTAATTATCATTTTGACTATGTACAAAATATGGGCTTTCCACTGGTGGATTTTAATATTTTAAGTGTCAGATTGAAAGTTATTTAGGAGCTCATGTCCATTGATTTCTATTTTAATTGGTGTTGTGAAAATTTGCATAAAATATGTGTTTGGATTGGCAGGGGCAGGGAGTTGGCTGCAGCTTTCAAAACTTCAGACCAGTTGTAAATGTCTATTTGCCATTTGTAAAATAATTGAATAGCATTCTCCTAACAAGGCAGCTTAGAAAACAGTGCCTACATTCTTTTGGGGACTTCCATCTGTTGACTGGAATTGCCTCTTGCCCAAAGTAAAGGAGATCCAGAGATCTTTGAACTCTACCCACTGCAATGTCTGTTTCTTTCAATTACAGAGATAGGGAGAGGATGAGCCTCTGATAAGCTGCTTTGTAGTTCTAAGGCCAGAAATAGTGGATATAGAAGTAAAGTTATAGCCAGATTTTTTTTTTTTTTTTTTTTTAGGTTATAAGTTCCTGTTGCATTTTTGAAGACAATAATACACTGGATTTTATGATTCCTCTATTTAAAACAAGACAAGAGTTTCCTATATTTTGAAGAGAAATAAGAGCACCTGAAAAAAAGGGCTTGCTCCATTGCTGTCTATATCCAGCCTGGCTTTCTGTGAGCTGCACGGGGAAGAAATATTTCCAAGACACCAGTGGTTGCCATATCCTGTATGCAAAAAGATTCCATAAATGTCTGAAAACAGATGGAATGCAACTTTGGAGGAATAAATGGATTTTTAATTTTCTGAACATTTTGGATTCCATCTGGTTGAAGTAACTAAGTGACCTAGTAGAATACTTTTACCTTTCTTGTATAATAGATAGAAACAGAGCTTGCATTGCTATTGACTGACACGTTCCCCATTGATATATGGGTTTTACTTGCTCGTACATTTGCTTATTTTTATCTCTTTTGATTGCAGGACAAGGGATACCTGATGCCCCTCTTCCTGCCTGTCAGATCTAAATGTCAGCCCTCGCTCAGTCCATGATTTGGAGGAAAAGCCAGAAAGGAGGAACCCTAAACCACCTGCATAAACCCACCTGACAGTAGTGGGAGCCTAAAGAGGTAACATACCTTAGACTTATCTCCTTATTTATTTTTTTTTTTTTTGCTACAAGCATTGGCACATGTTGAAAAGAATATAAAACTCACTTAATTTTCTGTCGTGTTTAAAGGCAAAGAGCAAGAAGGAGTCGAGGTTTTCTGTCCAGGTACCAATAAGGTGGGTTATTTCTGTTTACTGCTCTTTTTGTTACTGCCATTAAGAATGTTGTTAAACAAATAAGAATAAATACATGTGTGTTTTTAAACAGGAAATGAGCATTTCTCTATGAATAGGAAATGCAGGCAACTTGAACTCACAAGAAAGAAGTCATAAACTATACTACTCTCTATAAAAAATGGGAGACCTGGCTTTATAGAAAAGACACCATTTTTGTGCCTGCCTCAGTGAAAGCTAAAAAGCAAATCTGTTCACCCTCCTTGAAAGCAGTGAGTCTTTTGACTCACTAATATCAAGCCTGTACTTACTAGTTGCACTATTTATGAAGCTGATTGTTTATGATTGCCATTCAGAAAGTTCTGCTGAGAATAACTATTTCCATGCTGATAAGTTCATAAGCAATAGTTAGTAGGATATTGACAATGTGTTTGGTATTAGTTTTCATACTTTTTGGCACTTTGGAACATTTCTCAGGGTTCTTGCTATGAATACGGATGAAACATTCCAAAGAATGAGGAATAACAGCCCTTTTTTTTTTTATTATTTTAAGGGACAGTAGTGAGACTGTTTTCCACTTCTGGAAGCATGTAGATTTGTGTTTCATTAAAAGCCATTGCATTTTAGGATCACAAGTTTCGGTGTAGCAGAAAGCCTGAAATCAGTGAAAGATTTCACTTTTGCCCGACACATTAATGCTGTGTAAAAAGTGTGTTTGCTCAGTCCTTGGTAGGAGAAAATACAGCATTTCCACTGTGAATAACTTTATATAAATCTCTGGTCACTGTAACCCCGTAATTCAAACTAGGCTTGTTTCTTTTCCCTGAAATTTGTGATTATGAACTTCTGAGGGCTGGCAGGAGCACACCCCGACGCTGCCAGCACAACTCTGGACGCGGCGCAGTTGTGTTTTGAGTGTCTTTTCCTGGGATCCTGTAATAAGCTTGCCTTGTATGGCATCGAGACAATTGAATTCTCTTTTGCATTATACACTTAGATAATTGCATTACTGTCTCTGAAGCCTTTTTGCCCCCATAAATGATTAAAACCTTTGTTACATGAATTTGGACTTGGGAGACATATTTAAACCTCCTTATACAGAATATAAGGGGCTGAAAGACTCAGCGGCTGCAAGCATGGAGGGTTTGCTGTTTTGTGATTTTCCAAGAGTTTAGAGTTTTGTAAAAGAGAGATCTGTATCCCACTAATAGTACTGATCACATGTTCTCTCATTTGTATAATTGGGAAAATTACCAATATAATGAAAACGGCTCCATCTAAATAAGTTCTCTATCCACAGCTAATAAAATAGCATCTACCCTCAGAGACCTGGAATTTCTCTGCTAACGCTTTTAGTTAAACAGAGCATTTTGTGTACCTACAGTAAGTGCGATATTTATTTTTTCATTATTCATGAAACAACTTTAATGTCACTGCTGATTTTCCTGGGAGGATGTTCAGCTCCAGCGTACCGGGGCTCATGCTGAGTTGTAGCTGAAGATGTCATTCACAATAAACGTGAGCCTCTGTGACAATACGATGGCAGAAGGTGAAGAATCTCTTTTCTTGTGCAAGGATGTGCGTGTGTCTCTCTCTGTGTGTGAGAGGGAGAGAAAGGGAGAGATTTGATTGTGTTTACAAGATTCATTCGCGGCACAGCAGGCAGTAGTCACATTGTAATATTCACCTTAACACAGATAATTTGATTTTCAACCTGGTTATCATGCATTTAGACATAACGATACATGAAAATATATGCTTTAGCAGTGCATTTTAAACAAGGTTGCACACTTTAAGTCGGAATATATTAGAGGTGAGCGTTGATTTTTGCAATTGCAGAAGTCCTGGAAAGCACCATTCCAGGTGTTCTGTGTTACAGTATTTCTGTAATTCTGTGTTACAGAATTACTAAGAGGAAAGTAAATTCTAATGGGTGAGCCTCAAGGACTGCCACCCTTTCTGGGCTGAACTCCACAGGATGAGCTTCCCCAAATTTGATGTCTCTAAAGGTGTATAAGTTTTTCCCATTTGAGAGCCTCGGGCACTAAAGGAATTTCTTCTCTGAATCCCAGGTTGTCTCCTGACTGGAAAATGAAAAGTGGAAGAGTCCCACGGCCTTTCTGCCCCTTACACTGAAGGGAAAACAAACCGCCTGGTCATAGGACAGATGTTGGCTTGGGTCACCATCAAGATCCTGACCTGCCTAACTGATGTGACACAGGGAAGGAGGTACCTCGATGCTCATCAAGAGCAGAACCTCATTACTGCAGCCTGGAGAAGCTGGAGAGGTAAGGGGATCTCTCAGGATTTTAATTGTAGCTGTAACACAGCAGCCTTCATGCAAGGCAGAAAGGAACCTGCTGCTTGAGCTGTGAGATTTCAAGCTCAGCTTAAATCTACAGAGCGGGGACGTGGTTGGGGCATGATTTTTGTGAATCACCTGCAGCACATTTGCAACAAACAAAAGCAGGGATAATTCTCCTGAAGTCAGGAGGGCTGAGTGTGTTTATACGAGCGGGGGCATTTGGCCCGAGTCCAGTTGGAGACCTTGCAGTATCGCACCTCTGAATCTTCAGAGGGTTTCTTAGAGTCATTAATATTGAGGCTGTATGGTACCCAAGGTAATTATCCATTACTGCTTGGGCCTGGCCCAGGAATTATTCCACAACATGTTGCCTCATTAGTATAATGTAATGGAAAGAACAGAAACAAACTAGAAGCTAGGAAAAATAAGGGTGCTAAGAGGAGAAGAGTGTGAAGAAAACAAACCCCGCGGGGTGAGGTCCTCCGACGGTGTAAATCAGCGCAGCTCTATCACCTTCCGTGAGGCTCTGCCAGTTTACACCCTGTGATGCTCTGGCCCATGGTTATTAGGAAAGTATGTTGTTGATATGCTCTATAATGGCTTCCATTACCAGCCCATGCTAAAAGAAGCAGCTGGTGAAAGTTATGTTTATGTTCCACAGATGGATCGGCAACGGCAGAGACATAGCTCTGTGTCTGGTAAACAGGTGTTTGACTTTGTATTTGCTGGCTAGCCAGAAGAAGTCAGATTCTTGGTGAGGGCTAGGCAAAGGAGATCGGTTTAGTTGCTGAAAAGGAAGAAACAATTCTTTTCGGTTGTACTTTACTTTTCTTTTAAAATGGTGAATAGTGCCCTGAAACGAATCCTGCCTTTTATCGGCATAGTCTAAGTGACCAGGAAGAAAAATTAATGGAGGGGAAAAAATCCCCAAACTGATGGGGGTATTCAAATGATATTGTCTCACCTCCTTCCTTGCTTGGTCATTTTAAGCAGGAGGAGGAAGGGCTTTGGCTTCAGAGAAAGTGAAAGATGCCTATAACGGACTCAAAACTTCCCATGCCAGAGCAGCAACTTCACCAGCTGCTGGATTGCAGAAGAGGACTAGTTAAAATTACAGTAGAGTTTAGCTATGCCTTTGCTGGGAGGTGGAAATATAATAACCTTTTTAATAAGAAACGTTTTGCAAACCAATTCCAACACCTGTAAATTTAATACTTAAGGGTGCAGAGCCAGTGCAGAAGGAGAACAATTGCTTTTCAGCTTACTCAAAATAAACCATTTATTTTGACAGCGTTTATTCATTTCTGATTGCTCAGAAAACAAAAAAGCAGCTGGGATTTTTTCTGGTCTCTGGATGACAAATACTTCTAGATGGAAGAATGACAACATGTAAATTCCTGGGTGAATATCATTCAGGCTAAAATTCCTTAAACTCTGAGGGTTTGGGAGCATTTTTATGGATACCCAGCAGTAGACTGAATCCTCATTAATAACTAATATTATGACTTGTGAATCATAGCGATCCAGATTCAGTACTTCCAGTTGCAAATCAGGTTATTATTTTACTCTTTGACCAGCTCTAGGGAAAGCTCCTTAATATGTAATGCAAAGAAGTAGCCTAAGGGAATAGAGCAGGCTGGCAGCATTTGCCTACAACTTCCCCACACTGCTGCTGGGCGTTGATCCTTCTGGCAGAAGGTTAAATGCATCCTGCTGAGTCCTTGAAACCAGTGGCCAAGGTGGCCACAAGTGGTTCTTCAAGACAAGAGGTGACCCAAGGGGCAGGAAGACCAGCTGGGACGGCTGGAGAACCCCGGGTAGGTCTGAAGTGAAGTTCACCCTCGGTGTTGTTAACTCATTATCACGCCTGTTTTATTGAAACCAAACTCCTCAAGAGCAGCTTTGGAATCGGCGTGTTATGTCGGGAAGGTAGCTGTTTAAATGAAGTGTGAGCAGCGCGTGTTTTTTGAGCTTCTGTTGTAGATGTAATAATATATGAAGGAATAGCAAGAGCAGCAGGTGTTGTCGAAATTTATGGAGGAGCAGCAAGCCCAGGCAGCAGCCCCACAGGAAGAGCAGCGACAGTTACCGCAGCAGATGGTCTCAAGAATTATGAACGTGGGACCTATCCCCAGCTGCCCCTACAGCCCAGTCCTTGAGCAGGAACCAGCAAAACCTTGAGTCCCAGGTCTACGTGGGTCAACTTGAGCCGCGAGGCTGGTGGCCATCAGGAGAAGCAGCCACTCTCCACGATGAACAAGCCCAACCCAAGCTGTGCGTATCGATCTCGGAGCAGCGGTTCTGCTGCCGACGAGGCGAGGTACATCTTGAACCAGTTGGGAATCCCAGAATAGAAGTACTGATAAAGGCTCATGGAGGAATTTAACTACCCAGACATCTGTTGAGTAACAAATACAGCTGAACATGCATCATCGCAGAGGTTCCTAAATTATAGTGAAGACAACTTTATGATCCAGAAAGTAGAGACTCCTGAGGAGAAGCCATCCTGGATCTACAGGAGTATATTAATGAAATTTGCAGATGAAACTTTGCAAGTGCATTAAAAATACAGCAGCAGTGTGTTTTAGGACTGACTTTAGCAGAGTATCGAATGTCTTCGGAATGAACTGTCTTCTCATCCATTTATTCATTTTTACTGCTTCACAAGTAAACGAAAGTCCAAGCCTACCTTCTCCTGTCTTTAAACCTGTTTGCATCATCCTTGCGTGCCAAACATCTGAGATCTGCAGACTCCAAACTACTGCACTTTGCAAACGTCTCTCTCGGGCAGCACACGGCTCATGACAGAGCCTGGGAGAATTAGAAAAAGGGGTAGGTGATAGCACTGTGCCCCTTCCCTTCAAAAAGGCAAGTGCATACCTTTGCAGAAAAAAACCCCATCATTTGAAACAAATGTTGAAGAGGATGAGGAATCTTAAGAAGCAGAAATATTGCAAAGATAATAATGAACAGCAAATAAGGCATGAGTTTTCAATAAGACACAATAGCAAAAGGGGCCTATAAAATTTTGGAGTACAAACAAAGAGATATTACATCACAGAGTGAAGTTCAAATAGGGCTTTTTTCCCCCCTCTGGTTGGTTTCAGGAGATATAAAATAGGCTTGTGCACCAAAATGAGCAGCAAAAAGGTTACACTGATTATAATGATGAACTTCTGACAGTAAGACTTATGACTTTTTAAAAAATGGCCCAGAAGTTTTGATTTACAATGACACTGGACAAAAGGAAACCAAACAAAAAGCCCACAAAACTTGATTCTTATCCTGAAACAGGGGAATGTGAAATCTTAGGGGAAAAAAATTTTCTTAAAATTTCTCACATAAATCAGCTAATCTTTGCCATCCTCAAAGCAGCCCTGAATGAAACCGGCTTCATTCCTCAGATTCAATACAGGGATAATGCCAGGTTTACTCTCTAATGATTCATTTCCTTACATCTGGAGAATGTGTCTTTTGAAAATTTAGGGGGGAAAAAACCCAAGGGTTTTTTTGGTGTTGGGTTTTTTTTTTTTCCTCTCTTGCCAAGTTTTAATTTGATGCATTCATTTCTCCATTACTGTTCTGTCCCAAAGTTTATTGTCTCAAACACTACACAGCAAAATCATTTTCTCATCTCTTTAGGAAGGTAACGTTTCAATTTACATTTGTAATAGTGAGGTATGATCATCTCAGCGGGACGGTAAGCTTAGTAATCTTCCTGCTAAAAACCTGTTCATTAGCTTCATGATAAAATATGCCTGGGTTATAAATATTTCCAGAAAAGAACAGTACTTTTCACTTGTCTACATTAATGCTGACATCTGCTATAGGTCACATGGAGAAAGAAATCTACCTCCAAAAGTGATTCCAATTCAGCGTTGTATTATGACTATTATCAAATAATTCCCCTCCACCCGATCAAAGGCTTTCTCCCCACCTAATGCTAATAACATTCATGGTCTTGAGCCTTTGCTTTTTTCGAAGATTTTAGACTCCCCAAAGCATCACCTAAAAGGTCGCTGAGGGGTCAGGGAGTGTTCAGCTCTTTGATGAGAAGGAACCAAGAGCTCCTTTTAATCTTAATATTCAGCTCCAGTACACACACACACAAAAGAATAAATAATTTGAGGAAGACTGGTCTCAGTCCAGGCACAAGCAATAGTGGAAGACTTTTTTTTGTCAAAGGTGCAATCTAAGAACTACCTTTGCAAGCAAGGAATTTGGAAGGAGATGAAAAAATGAAGGAGAATCCCTCTCTGGTTATTATTTCTGTCTGAATTCCAGTTGGAATTGGATTCAGACAAAGAAGATTGGAGACGAGCATGCTATCAACAAGATAGCAGCAGTGATATACAAACCACCACTAATGAACTCCCTTGATGTGTCCAGGGAGCTCTTCTAAAGAAAGCCTACAAACACCCGCCTGAAGGCTCTTCTTGCTTCAGGCTGGATGGATTTGCCTGCCGTTCTTGCTCTAAGTTAATTTGTAATCTACAAAACCAGCCTCCTATTAAGAGACAGAAACAAAAACCTAAAGGTAAAAAAAAAAATTAAAAAAGAAATGGCAACACAATCTCCATCAACCTGAAGCTTCAATTTTTCCATCTGCTGCACCTGAATGGGCGTTCGCGGTCATCGAACTGAGTCTCTTCAAGGTTTCATCACCGCGGTGGAAGCAAAAGCCAGTAAGAAAAGTCACTTGTGGATCCACATTTCGGTGAGGGAAGGTATAAAAGGCTCTGAACTGTCCCCGAGCAAGGTTATTAACTTGAAAAGTATTTAGCTGAACCTCTTTCCTGGTGCATTGACTCATGCCCTCCACTTCAGCAAAGCCAGATTACAGTGATTTGCCAACAATTTTGCAGCTGCAAAACTCAGGAAGGTATTTTAATTGCATTTTCCCCTGTGATCAGTTCTGTTGCCATATTCTGTGGTTGAAATCTTATTGGAATGCTTTAAATAGAACAAAGACTCGGTCGGCTGTTCTGCCCCGTCGCCCTTCCTCTTCCCCAACCAAACTGGTCCAGGTTGTTTGGATGGAAATGCTACTTTTATCTAAGAGGCTTTGTGCCTAGAAAGCGACTGCAGATGAGCTGTGCCGACAGGAACTCTTCATAATCACTGGCTGGGCCTTTCACACTCGACGTACGTTTCCCAAAGGAAGTGCCCTGAAAAATTTGTCTCAAGTTTGGAGATGGAGTGGTGTGAGCTGACTCAGAGCCATCGATGTGCTGATTTACCCCAGCTGAAGATCCCGAGCTGCGCAAAAATACCCCTCATGTTATATGTGAATCAGCTGTCTAGTAATCAGCAGGATCCAGATTCTGGTGGTTTTATACTTCCACAAAAGGCAGGAAGAAGGTTTTTATCACATTTTGCCTTCTGTTCAGCTCTGAAGCCTTACCGCCGGATGAAATCCCAACTCATTCCTATTTGCATTAATTCAAAGGTGGTTAAACTCTTTTGCTCTCGTCTTGTTCTTCACCCAGATATATATACTCACCTTGAGTAGTAAGAGCATCTCTAACTTGCCTCGTTCACCTTAATGGCCCATCTGGTGGACATGCAGAGATGATGGTCTTCAGGTCCAGCCTCTGGAGAGACGTGGCGTCTTCCCTCACATCCCTGAGTTGCCTGGTGGAGCAGCTTTTGGACCTCTTTCCATCAAAGAAGCCCAGCACTTCTGTTACCTGCCTGAGGTTGACCACCAGCTCCTGCAAAGTCACAAAGAAACGTTTAATATCAGATACCAGTTCCCATGAAATGTTTGTGTGGAAGCAGGATTTCTGCTGAGGAGGAGGAGGAGGAGGAGGAGTGGGGGTGGAAGCACGGCTTGATTAGGTCCCCTCAGTTAGATTGGATCTAGTTCCTATCTTGTGCTAATCCACCCCAGACTCCTGGCGGTAAGATCCAAAGCAGCATAAAGCAGATAACAGGAGAAGGCAGAGGGGGCTGGTCAGGGGTGTTTGTAAATAAATCTGGAACCTGGGATCCGCAGCCTGCTTGGTTATGGTTTTGTGAAAACACAATTACAGCAGAAAATGAAAGCAGGCTGTGCAATGAAAACAAGAGGAATGCCATCACCCAGGTTGGCTTGTGCTGCAAACCACCCTGGTCAATCATCCGAGATGAATGGAGGTATCCGCTGAATAACCTCACTTTGCAACTTTTATGTGAAGGCTTGATAAATGAAGTCGGGGAGAGGTACAAGAAAGTGATTAAAACCAGCCTGCACAAAAGGCAATGATAACCTCCCTGAGCTTGAAACTTTTTTTTCCCCCTTCTGCCTGAGTTTGTTGGATAATTAACCCTTTCGTCCTTCGGTCTCCGTACACAAACATTTGTGTATTCCTACAAAGCAGCTGCATCTCGACAGGCAATTTGTCACTGGTACTAAATCAGAGCCAGGGGCAAGGCCGTCCGCTTCCATCGGGGATGCTCGCAGCCAGGTACCGTGATCTGGAGTTTCATAGTGGCCTCGCTGGAGCAGAAGACCTTTTCCAAAGTTTAGTTTACTCATTTCTTGTCTCTGGGCTCTCTAGACTGCCCAGTGGCTCACTTGGGCACCTCCTTTTAGGAAGAATGTGTCTCCAGGTCATGCTGGCCAAATAGTTCTAGGGCATGCCAGTCTGTTGTCATAGTGAGCTCGAATGGGATATTATCAGGAAGATATTTTTCACTCTGAGGGTGGTGAGACTCTGGCCCAGGTTGCCCAGAGAAGCTGTGGCTGCCCCATCCCTGGAGGGGTTCAAGGCCAGGCTGGATGGGGCTTGGAGCAACCTCGTCTAGTGGGAGGTGTCCCTGCCCAGGGCAGGGGGTTGGAACTGGATGATCTTTAAGGTCCCTTCCAACCCAAACCATCCTGTGATTCTATGATTATTGTCCCTAAAGCAAAAGGCAGCTCTAGCATTATTGTCAGGCAGGGGCCAGGATTTCTCGTTGTGGACCTGGAACCATCATCTGTCATCTCTTGCCGTAAAATTAATTACTGACTTTTAGGACGACTAGAGTACGCAGCAAAGCATTTTACCCACCTACAACATAGATGGAGATGAACAGATTTCTCATCCCTGGTTATAATCCATTATGCTCCTAGATGTTAAAAGGACAGGGATCTCACAAACAGACCCAAATGTGGTCAGAGGCAGCTCCTTATAGTTTGGTTGCTTCATTTTTGGTCTGCCCAGGCGCATTAGGATACCGAATGAGGCGCTGAGGTGGGCTCTCATGTGAAGATATAGTGTGAGAATTAACAAAATAGACAGAAGTTTTCCCTTTCTTCCCTGATGGAGAAATAAGCTTTTCTATGGGCAGGACCCCCGCTCCCGAGACGTGGCCCAAAGAATGGCAGCAGCCCCACAGCCTGCGTTGAACAAAGCTCCAAGCTCTTTAAACCCTCACCGAGAAGCGGAGTCTTGGCTGAGAAATGTCAACAGAGCTTTTACGACAGCCTGAAAATTAATTGTCCTCTGAAATGGCAGTCCTCAATTTAGGCTTAATCTCTCTTGCATTACTCAGGTAGCTATTGTGAAGTATCACCCCGCTCGCTGCTCCCGCTGACAGTTTCTATATCCCTTCACCACGCCCCCTGGAAGGAAAAACAATCACATAAATCCCTCTCGCAGGGCATGCTCCAACTCGTTTCTTATTGTGGGGCAAATTTATGGGCGCGTTTACTGTGTAATCTTTAAGGGGGACTGGCTGGTGGTTGAAGGTCTAAAATTACAGATGACCTGGGTGTAAGCAAAAGTGGATTTGTTAAAAAAATCTGTATTTAAGGGAGGAGGGAAGGGGGTGAGAGAGGAGAGCTTAGATGTTCCCTGTGTAGTTTATGACCTTTCCTAAAAAAACGGAAAAAAAATTAAATAAATGAAAATAAAACCTTCAAGAAAGGTAGAAAAGCAATTTTCGTCCCCCAGCTCTAAATACCTGTTTATCCCATAGGCTGCCATGATGTGAGCATGCCCAGTTGGGATGATTTAGCGCTCGGCTGATGACTACCAACGGAAGGACTCCATGTGAAAAGGTAGTCTGCCACGGCTAATGGGCTCTCGTTTCAAAGGGATGCTGTGTGTACATTACCAGTGTATGGAGAAGGTGCAGAAAGGCCTCGGCAGACATTAGGAATGGAGTGTTGTTGATGATGAAAAGGCACTTTGCCGTTGAGGGAATGGTGGGAGAGAAAAGGCGTATCTGTCTTTTTGATTAGAAATGCATGCTTCCTTTCATCATCTGAGCTGAAAAATTGGCTTCTGCTCTTGGTTTATGAAACCATTTTTCTTTTCCCTTCCTTCCCAGGTTTGCAAACTCTTTAATAAATTAGTTACTGTGAGGTGCATGGGTGCAACAATCACCTTAGAGGCTTTTCCCAAATGCATCTTTAATATTTTATAAGTATTTAAATAGATTTATTCAATGTGAACAGCCTGATTTATTAACACTGGCACTCTGGCATGGAAAGGGGGTTCAATACAAATTATGTTGTGTCAGAAATTTTTCGTGGCTAGATCTCAATTTGCCAACGGATTCTTGGAAGTCAGGAAATAATAGGACCCACCCCATGTTAATATTTAATCAGGCTTTGGTGCCAGATAGGGGAGGCTGAACGAGACACGAGGAAGGGAGCCCTCTCTGACATTAAAATACATCATGGGCGTTCGCTTATTCGATGAGGGAGGGGAGAAGTGGGTCTCCCCTTCTTTGGAGATTTTCAAGACCCACCTGGATGCAGTCCTGAATAACATGTCCTAACATGCTCTGGACAATCCTGCTTTAGCAGGGGAGTTCATGATCTCTCTGGTCCCTTTCAACTCTAAAAATTCAGTGAAATTCAGTGCAATTCAGTTACTGTGGCAAGTGGGAGGCTCAGACCTGCCGCTGGATAAACCTGGCAGAGGAAGTTACAGTAGATGTGTGGGGGAAACCTGAGCAACCAGGGGGATGTCCTGGGTCCAAGAGATGCCTTTCCTTGTGCAGATTCAGAAAATGCTGTATGACAGCAGAGATGCTGACCCTGACGTGATAGCAGAGTTGCTTGGTAAACCACTTTGCAATGATGTAATGAGGAAGGTGCTCCCAAACCTCATACCATCCCTCATAACTGTGTACCAAGGGAAAGAAGACTTTACTGGTCCTCTGGAGGTCCGCACACTGTAGAGGGCTGTTTTGAATTTCCCAAAATTCATTTTCACTCTGAAGTGCTGTGTATAAGATTAGTTTTATTTAGCCTGGTACATTACCCTCATAAAACCAAATTGGTTTTATTCCTGCATGGAAACACCAAGCCACTTTCTCAATGGAGATTCTGGGTATGAATTTAAAATGCAAGGAAGCTGGGAAGCCAAGTTTTCCACAGAAGTGTTTGCTCTCTGGAATGGAACAGATGAACATCAGGGCAAGGCTGCAAAAGAGCTGTGCACGTCGGCGGGGCTTTGCTAAATCACTGCACCCAGAGGAGTTAGGAGCCTGCTCAAAAGCTGGCAGCATCTCATTTCTGCTGGGTACCACTGACACAGCCCCCCAATCCACCCCAACCAGGCAGAGGCTAAATAGGTGAATGAAGAGCAGAGGAGAAAGTTTCAGCAAGCCACAGTGGGGCTGGTCCTGGATGAAGAGGAGAAAAAGGAGGACATCTCAGATACCGCAGATCTTTTCCTGGAATCTTTCAGGATGGCCCAGCAATGAAGAAACCCTCCAGTGGTCACGACTGCCTGGCCATAATTGCATGCTGGTGTGTAAGTGCTGAGTTCTTTGGAGGGTGTGAACTAGAGTGGTGTGGTTGAAGTGCCTGGAATAACGCTGGTGGGCACTGGCTGAAGTTATGGCCTGTGGTTGAAGTCTTGGTGACAGTGAGCTAGTCTTTTGGTGGGAACTTCATTCATTACCTTTTCTCCCTTAATCGTGTGTATTTCTATTCCTTTAAACATGTAGCATGTTTAGTTTCCCTGTGTGCTTGCTTTATTTAAAGAAAGAAGAGTTGAGCTGCCAGTCCTTTGTAATATCAATATTAAGAAAACTGGACGATGCTCCAGTAAGGTGACTGGGTCAAAACACGGGGCTACCCCACACATCTGGTCCTGCCAAAGTGTGGTTGGACTGGTTTATTGTAAGGTTAGATTGTCGGGGAGGAACCCCTTAGTTTGTGCCTGGAAGATAAATGGAGGAGTGGAGCAGAACCCTGAGAGTGATTCTTAGGAGTTACCTGTGCTGTGGTGGATAAGGAGGTATGTCTTTCTGGTGTAGCTTATTAAACCAGTCTACATTTTAGGCTATCTTTTGCCTCTTATGTGGTGCAAAAAAAAATGCATGCCGCAAACTTAACTTCTAAAGCCATTAATTTGCTTTTTTAAATCACTGCAATTTTTAGCATTTAATACCAATATTCTTAGTAAGGGCATATTACGTCTTCATGGTGGCATAGTATGTCCAAGCAAGGTGATCTCTTTATTAGGCATTTTGGTAGAGTCACAAGCAAAGAAGACTCTATTATTCTTACCTAAGGAAAGAACATCATCATCTACTCTGAGCTCAAATATTAGGAATAGATTTTTCCCTATATTTTTTTCAAGTCGAAGCTAGATGGGGAAGAAGTAGAGGAGAGAATATCAGTGGGAATAGGGCAAGTTTCACAGTTCAAATATAGGAAGCTTCACTGTGTTGGTATTAAGAATAAGATTGTTATAAAAACCATTGTAGAAAGTTAAAGAAGGTGGTACTGCTTTTTCAGCTAAATCTCACTGTTCAAAAGTTCATCTGGACTTCTAGAGAATTTGACCAGCTAGAAGTATGCCCAAAAGCACCAAAATTTCATCCCCTTTCTTCCCCAAGGGGATGGGAATTGAAACAGAGGAAGATCTTCTGCGATGTTCCACTGATCAGGGCCTTTCTTGGAGAAATGCTCTTGTTCTGGTCTTCAGAGCAGTTACAAGGTACTACTTTCTGCACGAGTGAGGCCAAAGTGGTTATCTCAGAAATCCGAATGTGATTTTAATTATAGCTTTTATTATTGGAGCAGCTGTA
Source organism: Calidris pugnax (assembly GCF_001431845.1). Classification (NCBI taxonomy): domain Eukaryota; kingdom Metazoa; phylum Chordata; class Aves; order Charadriiformes; family Scolopacidae; genus Calidris; species Calidris pugnax. The sequence goes on from NW_015094507.1 coordinate 764,838, forward strand.
ACCAAGATTGTAACAGTCAATTATATATGGAGCTTTACTGGCAAAGGGTGTTTAATATTAAACAATCATTGCTAACCGTGAACATACCTGATATAATAATGAACTTTATTTGGAAGATCAGCATGAGATAAAGGAGTTAAATTTAGCTGTGGAGTCGGTAAAAATAACACGAAGGGATATCATGAATTCATTTTATTTGGAAACAGAAAACTCTGAATGTTGTTAGATTATCTTTTTGAGAGCATAAAGTAAATGTTTGGTAACCAGAGATTTGTATTGCTAGAGAGAATCACTTTCACTAAAGCTACAGTAACCGAATGTTTAAATGTGGAGGGCTGAGCTGTCAAAGCACGTAATAACATCTTTAAATAAAATGGAAGCAGCCAGAGCTGCCTTCATCGGTGTCCTCCTCTGACAACTGCTGATGGGTCAGTTGGGTTCCTGTTGAAGTCAGTGGAGAATCTCCCGGTAGCCCCCAGTCATTCCTGGCACCGACCTTCCCAAGGAAAAAAGGAGAAGGCTCCAAGCACCGAGAAAGGTGTGCTGCTGTCCCACAGCACGTGGGTCATTTATACCCCCGTGGGGTGATAGTCCCCACCCACAGCACTCAGAATCGTGGCTCAAACGCCCCTCCAGGAGATGTTTTTTCAGTCTTCTAAGTCATCTTTTTTTAATACCTAGGTTTTCAGCTTAACTAAAGGCTCAGGAAACCTCTTAGGCTATTTTTAGTTTATTTTAATTAAAGCTGTCCATCTGTGATAACCAAGGGTAGGCTCAAATCAGAAAGGCTCGTGTGGCAAAGTCTGTCCTAACCCCCCAGCTATGAAGCACTGAGAAGGTGGGCATGGGCTGGGCCATATTCCTGGTACAGCCGGGTGGTTGTTTTTTTTTTTTGTTGAGGTTGTTTTTTGGGGTTTTTTTCATTATTTTAACTTTTTATTTGTGTCTGGCTACGTGGGCTGTTGGCCGAAAGGATGAGTCCCAGTGTAAGCGAGGAGCCAGGATGGGAAGCAGCCATGGGATGCTGGGACTACGGAGACTGCCCTGGGCATCACCAGGACTCCCACCCATCGTCTGGACCACACTTCTTTGCCAGCAGGAGGACAATCCACCTCTCCTCAGTCTCATTTTTTCAATTCAGAGGCCAAACTAGGAGCCAGCATTTTGAATTTATATTTGGGCTTGGGTCTTTCTTTTCACTCTCCCTCTTGATTGCGGCTGTTCGGACCCGGTGGACCAATATTCTGCAAATAGACCTTGTCTTTATCAGCCTGTGAACTAAAATACTCCAACCAGAGCTCCCTCCTGCCCCCGGGTTTCCAAAGTGCAGCTCAAATTCTTAATTGGGTAACCTGAACTTCCCTGTAATCTACGTATCAGGGTGTATGGATGTAATGGCCATGTCAGCGCTGCGTGCAGCAACACTTTTAAGTCATATAATGGCCCTGTTCACTAGAAGAATAAACACACCGTGCAATTTAACCGCAAACCGGGGGGGATACAGAGGAGAGCCGTGGCTGGGAGGTTATCTACAATGGAAAAGCACTTATTTTCTTTTTGCAGATTTTGGGGGCGATCTGCAGCAGCGGCATTCGCCTTCATTTTGAGAATTGATTTTCTAATGGTGTCATCACAATGGTGAGGAGGAAAGGAAATGGAGAGAATTTCTTCTTGCAAGCACTTTTCAGCTTTTAAGAGGCTTTTGTGTGGCCTGTGCAAGCCTACAATTGGATATTGCAGAGCACAGGACTTTTATGCGGAGAAAAGGATTAGGAGAAAACCCCAAAGGTGTGAAAAATAACAAAAGGCAGTATTTGGAATTGCGGTGTTAGGAGACACAGCTGAAGTCAATGGGAGCTTGATCCATGAAAGCACAGCAGGACCGCGCCATATATAGGAAAGCACAATCTGTCAAAATTAAGTGTGTAGTTTATGGTATGCTTTTTGTTCGAAATAACATATTACCTCCTATTTATAGTAAAGCAGACTAAACAGTTCTATATGTCTGCATTTAAGGTTCGCAGACAGAGAGCGAGGATACCTTTTACCTGGAAATTGTAGAGTCAGAGCTCAAAATGGTTAGCAGTGATCTAAATGAATACCTGTGATTTTACAGGGGTATAAATCTCCAGCTGCTGCTTACACAGCCCCGCGCTGTCTGCAGCACTGCCTGGATCTGAAGATCACTGCTGGAGGACTACTAGGAAACAAATGAACTCGCAATGCATAGTGTCTTAAAGGAAACTATAAATGGGATAGGTCAAGGACTAGGCATGTAAGCGACAGGAAAAAAATCTTCCTTTTAGTTTATACAACTCCCGCTTCCATGTCTGTGCGGATTCCTAATAAGGAATAGTAACTTTTGGAGGCACTAGGCCTGGACATATTTCCTGACCTTATAATTCTCACAGTTCTAGACATTCCAAGGTAGGGGGTCATTCAGACAGAGTTGTAATTTCTTGTGCATATTTATTTCCAAAGTATCTTTTGCATAGTTTCCCAGTGAAATCATGTGCTGGGGCTGGGGAATGCTAAATAGGTTATTTTTCAAGCTTGCATATAAAGGGCCTGTCAAAGTGGACTGGTTTGGACTTATCAAGTAAAAGTGCTGGAGCCAAACCATGATGTTTGTAGCTTGTCCTTCCCAACCCCGTTACGAGCCGGGCTCCCAACCTTCCGACAGGAGGTGACGTCAGAAGGTTAAGGAGCTCTGGTTTTGTTATCAGTGAGGATTTTAACGATGATAAAAGTCTTGAAAGCGTACATTGGCTCAAGAGGAGTGTGACCTGAGCCTTCCCCCAAAACTGACATTTTCTTAACCCTTCGGTGTTAGATTTGTGCTCCTTTTTCTTCCCATTCCATAAATAAACACACAGCAAATTTTAGGGGGAAAGAGGTTGGAGAAGCCCAGCCTCTCTGTAAATAACCTTAACTGGTTGTGAAAGCACATTTTGAATTCATTTTCCCAGTCCTTCAAGACACGTACTTTTTTTTTTTTTGAAGCAATTACATTTATCTGATCAAAGAATTAAAATACGTGAGGGACCAAGCAAGGCATCGTGAATTTCAAATATTCATTTCTCAAAATCCATCAGTCAAGCAGCAGCTAGAAGTTATCTACTGTCTGAAAGAGGTTTACAACCAAGTATTTGTCTGGCCATTTTCAAAATAATAATAATAGTAAAAAAAACACCAACCTCTGCTAAAAAGCCTGCAGATAATGTATTCATCAAGGAGAATCCAAACTTGAGAGGAAGGAGTTTGCCCTTAATGCTGGGTATGCCCTGCTCAAAGCAGCAGTAAGGAGGGTTAGTCAGACCTCAGCTTTTATCAAGATGCATCTAACTAATCTAAACCGAAATGTGGGCACTTTTCTTTCTGAACTCCAACAGCATGTAATGCATTGGGGAGCCAGGTTTTCAAGCCCTTGTTGAAAAGCGAGCGTAGAATTTCTGCTTGCGTCGAAATTCCAGTGAAGAAAAAAAAAAAAGAAAATCTTCAGCTTTTTCTAAGCATTTGAAAAGAATGGCAAGGGGGAAGATCCCGTGGAAATTGGGAGTGTTTTCACAGATTGCTGGTGACAGTAAGTATCGTTTTATAAAACACCAGTTAGGCTGCGTATGACATATGGAGACAATTTCTGCCTCAGCTATATTTACCTTTCCCTTTGATCTGATGGGAACAGCTCATGTCTATTGAGGCCGAGCTCGCTCTCTGGTATCCTGTTTGGTTTGCCTATTGGAAGACGTTTGGAGGAGCTCTGTTGACACGTGCCGCCATAACGAGGAGGGCAAGATTGTGCAATGAGCCCCATTTAGTCACGTGGAGGGACAGTTACGAGGTGATATGAGTGAAATGCATGAAGTGCTGCCTTTTTCCTTTATCATTAGAGAATCATTGAAATGTAAGACTGGAAGGAAACTCCATAGGCCATATATTCTCTTCTCCTGCTGGAAGGCAGGATCAATTATACGGCCATCCCTGGCAGCCATTTAAGTAAAATATTACTGGAATGAAGAGATATTCTTTATATTTAGAAGGGGGAATACTGCCAGCACAGTTAGTTAGTTACCTTCTGGAAAAAAAAAAAAAAAGAAGAAGAAAAAAAAAAAAAAAAAAAAATAAAAGAGAGGTTATTCCAGCTCTCTAAGAGTTATCATTCAAATTAGCTTGATGATTTGCTTGGGATCATTGGAGAAGCCTGACTAGAAGATATAAGCGGCACGTAAGACAGGATATGTGGAAGTGAAAAATAAGGAGATACGATCACAGAAAGGCAAAGGAACAGGTTGAACAGGCTTCCAGTTGAGGTGATGACTCCAAAGGCCAGATTATATTTAGGAAGCAACTGAATGAACATGTGGAATTCAAAAATACAAAGAGCTGTGGATTGTATTTTTGAGCTTTGAATTACCTGGTGTCTCTTTCAAAGATTGGAAGTGAGATTTTACATGGGTTGCCCCCCTTAATTAGCACCAGAGATTAGTATCTGTATGTCTGCTTGCTTACACAGCACTGGCTTTATTCATTCTGAACAAAAAAGGTACAATAATTTAAAGATTTGTTCAAAAAAAAAAGTTCGTTAAGGTAATTGAGGGGAGAGAGAAGAACAAGCAGTATTGCTTTTCAGATCCACATGGATCCAGCCTCTGCTGTAGTCGTATCCCTGTAAGGTTCCTTGCCTGGTTGATGGAATTTTTTTTCTAAAGCCAGACCATTTCATTGGGCTTTCGTCAGAGCTGCAGTTTTCTCTGCTCTGCCCTTAAGTGTAAACACTACAACTATTTGCAGAGTGTTATTGGTCATCTATTTTATCAATCTAATATTCTTATATTACGCATCTTAATACCAGTATTAACTGTTTTGGGTCATTTCTTATTTGTATACCAGAAAACTGCTTCCAATGTTATTACTTATTGGTCATAATCAATTAGGGAAGTTTTTAGACTATGGCAGTCTTATATAAATACACTGGCAAAGTTCACCTCCTATGATTTCTGACAATTAAATTGTTCTGTCACTTTGGGACCTTCATTAATCTCAACTTGTCATCCTTGTTTATGCAGGTTATAATGGCCTGTGTGTGTAAGTGAAATGAGATGCTAAAAGCCCTTGGCTGTTTAACTCTTTGATGAAAGTCAAGCAGGATTATGTTGTTAAAGGGAAAAGTTGAATATTTTTTTTTCACCCCCCCCTCCCCCCCCAAAATAGCCCCATGGAAATTACTGTGCTGTTTAATGACTAGCTATGAAATAAGCCAAGGAAAAGCTTTAGAGAGGGGTGAAGAAAACCAAGTTGACGGTGCTGTTATCACGGTCCTTTGTGTGCCTGCATGAGTGCACATAGAAATAAAGATGTGGCAACGTGGACCATTTTCTCTTCCAGCAAAGTGCTATAAAAACATCGTGTTCCACAGAGGAATCCAACGGCCAGAGCTTTTCAGGTAACTTTGCAGGATCGGTGTTAGTCAGGTGAAGGACATGGCTGACTAAAGTCTCTTCAAACTTTGAGAATGGAGTGTTGTCAGTAGGCCCTTTGGTTTGAGTAATTCTGGCAGGCTGATGACTTGGGACCACTGCCGGCACCTTCTGAGGACTTTGAGAATTGAAAGTCCACTTACAGAATTGAATTTAGTATTGAGGTTCCTGGGGGAGTTTATAATTTTCTTCTTTCTTAAATTATCTCCAACATTCCAAGACCTGCTTTCTGATGTCTCCAAATGCCCCTTTCTCCATCTTTTTTAAGGTCTCCAAAGGCTTTCTAGAGGGGTCACTCTGCAGCACCAGCACCGTTACTTGTGTCAGCCTCAGGCAAGACCCTTCCTCTTGGAGAGACTTTCCAACCCTCTGACCTGCCATCAGCTCCTCACCTGGCACCACACACCGAAGCTGCAGGTACCTTTTATTCCATCCAGTTTGTCAAACCTGGTGTTTCCTCTTGGGCAAGCACCTGCTGAAACTGAAACCCAACCCAACACATAGTTGTTCTCATTTGGAACTGGAAAAAAGGCCAAAGCAGGCACTGGCCCGTGCTGGCAAAGCCGGAGATGGAGCACAGGTCTCCTGACCTGCTCAGGGCCTCCATCCCTACGCAGTTGGCCAAGGTTAAACAGGAATAGCCTTAGAGTTATCCATCTCAAATCTAAAAGGAGTGTAATGATATGCTATTCTCTGCACCCTGAGAAACATACGAGTGACATCCTCTCTCCGAGCACTAATTATCATAATTCTTAGACCAGAGAGAGATCCAGAACACTGCACAAATTATCACCCAATATCTTTAATAAATGTGGATGGTAAGTTACTTGCAAAGGTGCTGGTTAATAATCTGGAACACATATTCCCAGACCTAATTCATTTCAGTCAGGTGGGATTTATTAGGAATTAGGCTGTCACGCAGGAGTATGATACAACTCTTCAGTACAGTAAGTTCATACAGAAGCAGAGGAGAAAGCTGGTGCGTCTCATAGCGATGTAAATGACTTCGACCATACAGAGACAGACTATTTCTGACTTTCCTAAACGTTCAGATATGGACAACTCTTTGACACCGTGCGGGAAAAGCCAGTGGCACCCATCGATCTACTGTAAAAATGCTGCTGCCTGTGGTTAATGGCCAGGCTTCCTAAGGTACAGAAAGGAGAAATGGTTGAGCTGCTCTCCCATTTCTGCTTGAGCCAGAGTTCACATCACGACTACATTTCTTTTTTTTCTCTCATGAGATTAATTTATAAAGAAAACCCAATCCCACGCGCCTCAAGGATGCCCGTTTTGGATGCGGCTGCCTTTCGTTAAGTGCCTCGAGAGGAAACAAAGCCATGGGCTCCCACCAAAGATGCCTCAGCGTGTGTACCGAAAGTTCAGTAGGAGAAACGCGAGTCTTGGAGGCAAACTGCCAGATGTTATTTGTCGAAGCTGCCTCTAGGCTGCTCTGAAGCATATACCAACACATGTGGCAGGGCAGAATGAGAGTCAGGGCAACTTTCCAATTTTTTCTTGCTCCCAGAGGCTCTCCAGGGGAAGCTGAGTTTAGGAACAGAGAAACAAAGACCACGAAAATGGGAAATCGGTGTATTTTAGGTTCTAGTGCTGGGGCAATTATAAAGCGGTGTATATGTAATTTCACCTTATGTTTTGAACACAAACCAATATTCCTGTCTTTCTAGATACTTCAGCGTGTGGTGAGGTGCAGAAATCAGATGCAAATGCTCCTGGAGCCGTGGGGCCAGCGTTACTGCTCCTGCTTTGACAATGCCAGCTGATCGTATGCTTTGGGAATGAGGTAAAGCTTTAACGGGCCTTTTTTTGAAATAGACTTTTTAAAAGCCACACTGGATTTCACTCAAGAGCACGCTAAGAGAATCTTGAGTTTAGCCAGTTCATTTCCACCCACTGCCTTCATACATCCATATAAAATAAACAGACTGAAACATTTGTAGTATTGGTAGCAAAAAGAAGTGATTCATCCTACAAAAGAGAAAAACACTTGCCCAAATAAACATGACATAGTGGTGAAGCACTGTTCTTGAAGTACCAACCCCACAAAGATGCTATTGCTTATGTTCTTCTTACATTATCATCTTTCCATGAACAGGCGGTTTACTGAGACTGATATCTATGGGGAAAGTCTATTTTTAGCATGTGTTTGTACATTGGCCAGTACAGCCAGATGCTGATATCTAATACTTGCCTATTGAAAGTTTAAAGACAAAACTGAATGTAGTTTAAGAAAGGAATTCTCAAAAAAGTTTACTATACAATACAAAGGGGGGGATATTTAGTTCCTAACGTCCACTTCTCTGCAATAAGATGTACCATTGAAGAGATTACGTAGATGTATTCCTTTTTTTTTTTTACCCCCTGTTGCAGCTGTACCTTAGGAACATTCTCCATCTTAATGTTGGCATCAGTCATTTTTGGTACTATGTAAATTATGGTATTTGTACGAACAAGGGCTTTGACCAAAAATGGAATTTTTTGTTTTCGAAGAAGCAGTTTTCAAATTTTCATTAAAGAGAGGAAACTAGCAATTTCAAATGAAAATTCCCCAATTTTTAATGAATTTCTGGGGCATTTTGAAAATGAACTTGGATAAAATCTACCTCACAAGTCATTTATCTGTCGATTACAGCCATCTAAATATCCTCAGTGTGTGTAAATCAGTTCCGTTTAGCAATACCAATTAAGCGAAATGTGGCTTTAAAATCTCGCAGTATATTTAAATGAAGTGAAAATATTTTCATTTTTTTAAATGAGCAATCTCACATAATTAATTAGTTACAAGTTTTCCATAATCACTGAAATACAGGGCCATAAAGAGGCGACCTAATACGGATGTCAAAATGAGTTCGTGTGTGTGTGTGTGGGCACTCACACGTCTGTGTATGCACAACACACACTTTTGTGTCCCCACATGCGAAGACACACACGCACGTGTATATATATATATATATATATATATATATACACATGCATAAAATCCCTGATTAAACTACTGGTGGCTACCTCTCCAGGCAAATAAGGCTCATAAATTGACACATTTTGCTTAATCTGTATGTAAAGCGTGTTACACATCACTGTTGTAATGCAGACATCTTAACTTTAAATGAGACGAAAACAAACATAAAATTAGCACTTTAGGGAACCCCCTGCCACTCAATTTGTGTTGGGTTTAACACCTTCTTATTTTATATATCCTTCTACATAAACAGTTTTATATCAGCCCTTGATACGGTGCCTTCAAAGAATTAAATGTCGAGCTGTTTAAAAGCACTAATTAGCAGCTTTAATACAAAGGGGAGCATAGTTATTAGTAAAATCTTGTAAACCTAGAATACCCTTCGGGCCCAGTCATTTGTGTGTGAAATAACTCAATAAAAATATTATATTGTTAATCACAAAAACCTTCAAGGGAAATGCTAAATCTGGGAAGAAATATAAACTGTACCTTTCCAAACAAAGGAGGAAAAGTGACCGTCCACATTAAAGCAAAGCCATAAAATCCCGAGAAGAATATATTCATTGATAAAAGGCAGCTTGTTCCCTCGTCAGGGTTTGTGCAATCTGTAACCTTATGCACGTACAACAACAAACATACATTAATGGTGTTTAGTTTGAACACAGCTAGCGACATATTTATTAAATTAGCACTTCATTCCTTTCAATGACGTGCAACAATGGCAAGGCTTTTTCAGAAGGTGGCTTTTTTGGTAGTGGTGGGATAGTATTTAAATCCATACAGTTATTTATCTGCAATGGAAATCATATCTATCTATATGCGTCTATCTACCATTAGAGGTGTTTATAAAGGCATTGGAATCCATCGATTTTCTTTCTAGAAAACTATATATGTACGCTTAATTTTGTTGGATAAATTTAAATTTATGCTTGACGGTGCTGAGGTCGACTTCTTTCAGTACATCACATATGTTTTATGTTAATAGTTAATATTTATGATGCAGGTAAATAATTATATTCTTAAACATTTAAAAATCACACTAATTCCGACGTTATTAAGGAGGTAATGTTTCTAATTGATACAATGTGGTATAGCTGAGTGGCACTAGATAACAGAAGAAACATGCTTAAGTATGGGGAAAATAATGTGGCTGACAACTAATGCTTAAAAATAAACCACTAAGAATCTCAGAATTTGCAGATGCTAAAAAAAGACCGAAGACATTACTTTTATAGTTTATGAGTGATTTCATGAGATACAACTGAAGACTTTGACCTTAAAAAACTAACTTTCTGCCAGTGTTTCAGTGAAAGGTGTTTGAACGGTACTTATAATTTTAAATTCCAGGGGAAAAAATCTGAGGTGCCTTACCCCTCTGAAATTGTTACTGTGATACGTTTTATATGCCATCATGCAGAATCATTGTTTGCATCTGGTATCATCCTTCTCCCTCACCTTTCCTGGGAAAAAGATTGGGGAAAAAAAATGCTGGGCAGGCATATTTCAGCCAGTGTCATCATAATGATCATTTGTTGGTCTCAGTGCTAGTGGATTTTTATTTTTTTTTTTAAGGAAAAATAAATATGGATAGTTTCTAATATTTGCGTAGAATTTTAAGTAGAAATTTCTCCATAATGAGCAATATCTATCCTTTCCAGCTAGGGGCTACTATGAGAACCAGATTTATTCAAAGCCCCAGTCTATTTGCTGTGAATATATTTTTAATGTATTTCTCTAACATGAAAGAGCTGGGCAGAGCTTAAACATTTATTATTTTTTTTTTCTGTATGTCACGCTTTACTTTTTATGGTGTTTTATGTTACAACCTAATTAGTATCTTACAGTGCCCTTACATGTACTTAGGGTGTAGGGTTTCACTAAATACACTGAGCGTTTTATTTTGGGGGTGGGGGGGGACCTCCGTGACACACTCTGAGCAGTTTTAAGCAGGCTGGGGGTATGTTTGCAGTCAATCACGCCTCTGGAGATAGGTTCTCCACCTCTGGCTATAGGTTCTCCACCTCTGGCTAATGCGCTGCTGTAAAACCTTCACCGTTTCTAGCTGTGCCATACACTCTGTTTTTAAACCCCTACCCCTGCATGGGGGTGGAGGGGAAGGAGACAATTATTTCCAGGACTTCATAAAGCCTATTAACTAATTGCATGAGGATTAACTAATAGCAGCCTCGGTGTTGGATGGCTGGCCAAATTAGGTATGACTTATCAAACCGGTGCTTCCTCAACCGCCTTTGCCGAGGAGGTCTTTGTTGGTGGCTCGTTTTGTAGGTCATGATGATGGTGATGGTGATGGTGATGGTGAACCAGGGCTGATATAGAATCATAGAATGGTGAGGGTTGGAAGGGACCTCAAAGATCATCGAGGGATCACTATGGGGAGGGACACCTCCCACTAGAGCAGGTTGCTCAAAGCCCCATCCAGCCTGGCCTTGAACCCCTCCAGGGATGGGGCAGCCACAGCTTCTCTGGGCAACCTGTTCCAGTGTCTCACCACCCTCATAGTAAAAAATTTCTTCCTGAGATCTAATCTGAATCTTTTTTCTTTCAATTTAAAACCCTTTCCCCTTGTCCTATCACTACACTTCCTGGCAAAGAGTCCTTCTCCAGCTCTTCTGTAGGCACCCTTCAGGTATTGAAAGGTCAATATACATTGCTATAAGGTCTCCCTGGAGCCTTCTCTTCTCCAGGCTGAATATTTGGGCTGCATCCTCTAAAAACAGGTTTGGAAAGTCGGAGAGGTCTGGAAGCGTGGGCGGTTTTCCCACTGGAGGGATCCTGCAAATCAAAAATGGGGCGTGAGGAGAATAGGGCAAGCCGTGGCAAGCGCGTTCCAGAGCGGCATGATGGATGAGGGAGAGGGCCTTGTGAATGCTCCCCCTTCTGAAGGGGAGATAATCCCTCAATCTCCAGAGGGCAAACCTGTCAGAGAGCAGCCCAACAAGGGTCCCCTCTGGTTTTTTATCTGTCCTGTGGAGGGCACCAGCATTCAATGGCAGTCGCTACCCCCGGGGCCTGCGGTGGGAAGCTGAGGAGCGATGTTTGGGAAAGGGACTGTCTTTTGCCCTCTCTACAAAAAGGTGGTGTTATCTCCCAGCTTTGGAGAGAAGGGAGAAGGTGGGCTAGGATGTTTTGGAAAGGCTAAGACCACTCTAGTCTTGCAGTAATAAAAGGCAAGATAAATTGTTCATGTTTAAAGCATCTTAAGATTCATATGGGGCAAGCTTTGTCCAGTACCATGCAGGTAGAGCACTTGCTGGGGTAGGAGGGCTTCCCAGGAGAAACCTAGGCTTAACCAGAGTTTATGTTTAACCACGAAGGGATCACCCTGCTCTCCCTACAAAGCCCTTTCATTTCCATCTGGAATGAGTATACGATAACCTAGTCAGACCAGCCTCTCAGTCACCAATCAAAACACTGACTCTTGACATTTGCCTAATTATCTTTTCTCATCATCAGTCATTTCTTGAAGTCTTTGCTTCATTCAGATGCCAGGTATTTCCGAAATTAATCATGTCATTGAAAGCGGCATCTTTTCATGTAAATGGACTTTATTATCTGGATCGAAAAGCTCTCCCCCCCTCCTCCTCCTCCTCCTTTGAGCTGCAAAAGCCCATTTGTAGGGAAAGTGTCTGAAATCTGACATGCTGCCTTCTCAAGAAAGATTCGTAGTGGTGACCTCCCAGCAAGAGCTAAGCATCCGTCACCGGGAGTGCGTGTGTGTGCTGCTTGCACCCTTGGGCTGGATGCATGCTAATTTGCCCCATTGTTTCGGGGTGAGTGGCTTTCCAGCACTTCCCAACAAAGCCTTTTTTTTTGCATAAGCTTCTGTGTGTACAATTATTTTATGTTCACATCGTTCCATCATCCTATCTCTATTCCCGCTATAAGAGGGGATGGAAACGTTCTTTGTTTTCTTGTTATACTGGGGATTACAGGCTGGATTTAGCATGTTAGCAAGGACACTCCTCTTTCATTAAATCCCATTTGACAAATGTTTGGGAGCGTAGGATTGATCAGCCCATTGCACTGCTCGTCCTGGCTTTAACTTTCAAAGGGGCACTATCTTCAAACCTTGTTGATCCAACAAGAAACCGGTCCTCAGTAGGTGACCGTGCGTGCCAAGTGTTGCAGGGGTGGATGAAGAGGTAAAAAGGAAAGGTGTACTCACAGGAATGTTATCGAAGCCTTGGTAGAAGAATGCATTCATTTTTGCTCGTTAGACCTGTATTTTAATGAATTCTGTGATGAGCAGGATTGAGAATAGGTCAACTCTGATAACGCAGTTCTGCATCTTGGAGAGTTCATTTTTTAGGTTTGTGGTGGTGCATTTGCAACCTCCTTTCAAAACCACCCCGTTATTTTATACCCGCTGACCTTCCCTCTGGGACCATCTGAGGACAGCAGTATTAATTGCTGGCAAGCTCTATGCTCAAATTCATTTCACTTTGGGCACCATCTGACTGAAAGGGAGAAGAGGAGCAAGTCACTGTCCTTCTGCGCTTACACTGCAAAGTACTCAAAAATTAAGGTAATTGTTTTTAGCATCATCCAGCCAAGCTTGATCTGAAAGAAGCAACAAGTAGACTAGAAGGTTTTTAGTGTCAAGTGAAAGTCATGTTCTGTATTCCCTGGTAATAATTTCAGACCAAAAGTGGGTTTTATTGTAATAACAGGCACGCTGTTAAACATCAGTGAAGGTAGTTATTAATGTTTAGGCATAATGCATAGATTATATATTGTTGGATGCTAAGGGCAGAAGGAAGCGATGCCATTATCTGGTTTGCCTTTCTGCCTAGTAAAGGCCACAGAACCCTGTGAAGGTTTGAGGTGATGCTGTATCTTTTGGCAGATCTTCCAAAGCTGACGTTAAAATACCACGAGGGCTATGCCACAAGTCATCTGCTCCCATTGCTCAGTGCTCTCATGGTTAAAAAATTCCTCTTAATTTCTGGCGTGAATTCATCAAGCTCCAACCTCCGTACATAACATCTTGTTTTACGTACGTCTTTGTTAAGCTGAAGAGCTCTCCATCAAATTTCTGTTTCCTGTGAAGGTTCTTGTATACTGTGGGCAAGTCACTCCTTAACCTTTTCTCTATTAAGCTAAACAGTCTGAGCTTCTTGAGCCTCTCACAATTGTTTTCTAATCCTCCCAGTGTTTTCTAGTCCTTTAGCCATTCTCTTGGCTCTTCTCTCTAATTTATCAACAGCCTCTTGAAACACAGGCAGCGGAATCGGATTCACTGTTCCATTAGTGGCCACACCAGTGCCACAGACAAAGATAATATTACCTCGGGCTTCTAGGCTATATCCCCCTGTTTACATAGCCTAAGGACTGAAGTTACCCTTCCAGCTACAGAGCTAATGTGTAGCTGAGCATCCACCACCTTGCCATGGTCTTTCTGGAGACATTTCTTTCCAGGAGAGAGTCCCCTTCTCTCTAAGGTACCCTTAACTCTGCCCAATGTGTTTTTATTATTTACCATTAATTCTGATTATTGCTGTGGAACTACCTTGGTACTGAAGTGATGGGCAGAACCCATGTGGACAAGTAACAATATGAGCTTGTCCTAAGGAATTGTGGGAGGGCTTCTTTTTTTTTTTTCCCAAAAGTAAAAATAATAAAAAACCCTCACCAGCTTTAAATTATTTATTGCTATGAATGCATTGAAATGGATTTCTCTGTAGTAGCCATAACTTTTCTTTTTCTCAATAGTTTTCAGTAGTTCTGGGAACTGTTTTTCACAGAAATGTCTAATTATTATCACTAGCAATTAAATTTATTTATTATGTTTTGCTGTTGCTGAAGGAGCTTCTCATGCCATTGACGTGCTCTCTTGTACACTCTCACCAAAGATGAATGGAGGTATAATTACACTGCAAAATAAAATTGTCAATGTTGACATTGTTTCTCTTTCATAGGGCCATTCGTAACCATCTCTGCTTTTTTCCACTTTGAAATTATTTCATTTGTTTTCTATTTTGTAGTTTTTTAATGGACACTTTTATGCCTTGGTCTCTTCTACCCCCCTTTTTTTTTTTTTTTTCATTCCTTCCCATCCACAAAAAGTCGTTTGTATTCTGATAACTTTTCAAGAAGCTTGCAGAAGACGTAGAGACTTGGTCCTAGCCTCTCTAGCCAGATTTTGTCCTTTCCATGTGGCAATTTGGAAAAATTGGTGCAGTGGAAAAAAGAGAAATAAAAATGAGCAAGCGGAAAAGAATTCTCCACCCCAAAGAAAACATAAAACTTATCCCTTTCGGTAGCAAAATATAAAGAGATTTTTTTAAAGAAGGAGAGAGAGAGGGAAAGAGAATTTTAAAATTTGAAGTTCTGATGGAAAAAAAAATGAGAAGTTTGGAACAACCGGAGGAAAAGCAAAAGCACTTGGGGGGGGATTGGAGAGGACTTGGAGGAAAAAGAAAAGCTTTTAATGGCAATTCTTTTTTTTTTTTTTTTTTTTTCC
>NW_015094507.1:779930-831018 GCF_001431845.1 Calidris pugnax
TGGGGGGATTTTGGGGAAAAAAAAAAACTTTTTAATGGAATTTTTTTTTTTTTTGTTTTTTTTGTCCCTGGCGCTCGCTTTCTGCCCTTCTTTCCTAGAGCATTAGGACACACAAGGGGTTAAAGGTCCAGGAAGAGAGCTAGGGAAGAAAAATCCCTCTGTTAATTGATCTGCCTGTCTGGTGACGAGGGCCAGCTGAAGCTTGTCAGAAACTGTATGAGCTGAATCAAGCTTGGGGCCCTAAGTAAAATACAGACACCTGGAGTGAGGAGGGGCCAGCGCGCTGCGCGGGCAGCTATTTCGTTGTTCTTTTAATGGAGGCAGGGAAGGGAAAGGGTCAAGCAGCGCTCAGCCTGGGCTTGAGGGATGTCAAATAGTTTTTCCACTGAAAAGAAACGAGGCTAAAGGGTGTTTTATGGGATCTCATGCTATTACTGTGCGGGTCTGGGTGGACCGGTGGGCTTGCTGGTGTAGGTTGGAGGCGCGGTTTTGGTGGTCGAGGAGATGTTGTGGTTTGGTGGCCTTCCCCGTAGGCATGTCACCGGGCGAGGGGGAAGCTGAGGGGAGTCTCCACAGCTCTGTTTCCATTCCCCCCCGTTCGAGGCGACGTGCTTGGAGAGGGGGATCCTTTACCTTCTGCCCTCCCCTTGCCGAAGGATGAAGCGATCCAGACGTACGGGCCCTAAAAGAGCATTTTTCTTCTTCTTTGGCTCTGCCTCCAGCCCCCTCCGCCGATGCAATCTGGCTATGATTCTGCATGCCACTTTGTTTGACCCTGATGACATAAGTTGACGCATGTACTTTTGAACCTTCCCAAGAATGAATAATATCCCTGCAATAAAATGAAATCCTAGCGTTTTTAACCCACCCGAGCCCCTGCGATTGGCGGGGCCGGGCATGTCAAATGGTGGCTCAGCCGATGGCCGCCCTGAGACGGAAGTGGATAGATTTCAGCCCCCAAAACAAACAAGCCATTGAGACCTGGCACTGCTCCGCTCCTCACGGGATACCTGGGATGAGTACGTTGGAAACCCTGGAAGCTTTTTCTGGTGGGTAGTGGGAGGAGGGAGAGAGGTCTGAAGAAGGTGCAAAAGCCTAGAGAGACTTGTGGCTTTGGTTTTAAAGGTGGCAAGTAGCCTTGTAAAGCTCAGGGTCTGGGGGAGGCTCCCTGACTCTAAAGCTGTCGGCCATCAGGGTTGTTTTGATTCTCGTGGATTAGGTATAGTTTGAAATAGATCTGTCCTTCCCCTTCGTCCTGAGTTCCCAAAATATTGCGCCTTAAAGATGGGCCTCGAGGTTGCACCAAGTTCAAACTTCTGCCAGATTTCGACAGGTCAAACCCACAACTTTATTTGGGGATTTCCACACTGTTTGAAGACTTCCACCCACCTGGCTGAGGCCAGGCCCTATAAATGGTGACCGAGACACAAATGAACTTGTGTCATCATTATTAATGTTAGATTTTAATCCTCAGCAGTGTCATGCCAGCAGCTTTCCCATTTGCTGCCCAGACATGCCAAGAGAGCAGACCAGAAGCGTGACAGGAGCTTCCAAGAGAAGCTGCCAACCTTCTCCTTAAGGTCCTTAAACCCTGACAAGGCAGTGTGGAAATACCGAAATCATTTGTGCTGAAGGAGGACTCTGCCTAAATTGGGATCAAGGATTAGTGCGGTAACCCTGCATGGCTGAAATGAAAGCTTCTAGTATTTTCTTGTATGTGTTATTTGTTAGAATAACAAAGTTATCCTTTTTTCACTGGACTTCTAGTATTATGTCCCAGAGCAGAGCAGAAGGTTTGCCTACCCCTGATAAATTTACATATTTGTGCATAAATATTGCATTGAAAATGGCAGGAGCAAATAAACACATGTATTGGAAGGAGGTTAGGCCTCTGCTTGATTAGGTCATCATCTTAATGTATATTTAAAAAAAAAGTCAGGTTTCACTTTTTTCATTCACTTAAAGAGATAAGACTGCCTTGAATCTGTCTTTCACACTGCAATTTTGTTTTGTTTCTTCAAGAGAGGCACTGAGGAGAAGTGATTGCAGTTATTCTTGACATTTTAAATGGCCATCCTTTTCCTCTTGGATATGGTACCCAGATGTATAGTTAGAAAGTTAAAGTGGCTCAGCTAAAGATAAGGATGCTGTGAACTTTGGTTTTACAACTCCTGCCTTGGCCTCCCAGCCCAGCTGATTTAGTAGGAATGAGCTTGCCCTGGCTCACAGAAATGCAACTGGAAGGGAGGAAAAAATAAAAGGGGGGGGAGAAAAAGTCCTCCACTCCAAAACGTGGGAGTCATCCCGGCCCCGCAGCCCCCAGGGGGAAGGGGAAGCAGGGAAGGTGGCTTCTGCCCGGGCAGGAGCTGGGGTTGCCTGGGTTGAGAAATGCAGGAGATGGAAAGATAATAAAAGGAAAGCGTGGTGAGCAGATTGCTCGAGCAGAATATCTTAGCTTCATTAAAAAAAAGAAAAAGAAACCTACAGACAACCCCCCCCGCAAGCCTACAGTCCCCTGTATGAGGCTGATGAAATTCATAGGAGAGAGAGAGACATAACGAAAGAAATTGTTTATTTGTTTGTTTGCCTTTATAAAACCCATTTGGGAGGAACATCAACGAATATACCATACATCAGTTATCTGCCGTACACCAGTTACACTGATGCTGGAGACGTCTTTTGTTAGAAATTAATGTATGTAATAAAGTTTTACATTTTTCATATGTTTTGAAGTATGTGGGCCATAATTCTTTTGACTGCATAATTACTTTTTGTACACAAGAAAAATGAGGTGCTTAGTCCTAAGTAAATAACCTCAAAACAAACCAAGAAAAACAGTTGCATCTTTTTTATCTTCTGGGTCTTGCACAATAAATATTTTGTTAGAAACTTAAAAAAAAAAAAAAAAAAGAAGTTATATATCCTCAATATAATTTCACTTTAAAAAAACCCCGAGCCACTCTAGGATCGCATTGAAAAATACGTTGAAGTTATTGAGGAAAAGAAATGTATTTGTGACATTTTTAGGCGCAGATGAAAATGATAGTTTCTGGAAGGGTTTGCCTGGTTAATAATTTTAGCTGAGTTTTTCCCTCTCTTTGCTTCGGGACAATCAAAAAGCTGTAGTGAATGAATTTCGGGAGATCTGAGATCATTTAATGCTCTCCCTTTTCTGCCGCCGTTGCCTTTAACTGAGCCCAAAGCTGCGGCTGAGGAGCCGGCGTGATGCTCAGCCCTGGGAGAAGGGTGGTTGGGTTGGACAAGCCCAGCAATGGAGAAACTATCGCTGCAAACCCCATCGGCTTTATTTTGATTGCTAATGGCAGGCCAAAAAAAAAAGACAACCAACCCTGGTGAGATAACCTCCCAAAAGTCAGGAGGCTGGCTTGTGTATCGTGCTGCGGGTTTCTCCATAGTTCAGGACTCTTTTTGTTTGCCGCTGTGGTTTTTGGAGCTTTCTGGATGATGTTGGTTTGGATTTGTGAGGCTGACTCTTTTCCCTCCGGACCGGGAAAAGATTTTTAGAAGATTTTTAAAGAAAAGAAAAGAAACTATGTTTTGCAAGGATGGCAGCAGCAGCAGCTTGGGTTCCCCAAACCTGTGAGCAGCTGTATTTAAGGGGTGCAAGTGGTTGCTCTGGCCGTGGACCACTGGCAGCAGCTCAAGGAAAGGAGCCCTGGAAGAGGTTGCAGCCGATTTACCTCTTCTAATCCTTAAGCACTGAACTAATGTCAACTCAGGGTCACGTAAATACAGAGATAGGAAGAGGGGAGGAAGGAATGTTTTGGGAAAAAAAAAGAATAATCAAGATATACTTTTTAAACTAAACTGAAATAAGCTGCTCTTTGGCAGAAATCAGGGAGTCGCACCGGGTTTGGCACTGGCTTAAATAAATCAATTAAAGTACTGATTTAAGTTAAACCAATATGCTAGCAAGGCCTTAGGTTTTCATCTTCCAAAGACTTATGTGCATGCTTGGCTGAACAGTGGGAGTGATTATCTGTATAATTCATGATAGGAATACGGCCTTATTATTTAAAGATTCAGCTTTATAATACATACTGTATTTGCAGATGGTTGCCTCTGTACAGGGTTTCTGTGGATTTGGAGCCACTTGCTCTGTGTAAAATGTATTTCCAGCTCCTCCTCCATCCACCCTGTGCGCTCCGATGGTTGGGACTGTTGGCTCTCCTTCCTCGTCCCCATCAATTGCTGGTGGTGCTGGGGAGGGGCGCGCCGCTTCTGCGGAGAGCCGGGCCGTTTTTTATAAATATGTAAATAAAATTTACCTCCTTTCGCTGACCCTTCCAAGGGCCATTTTTGGCCTGCAGCAAATATTTATGTGTGAGCTGTAAACCCCTGAAACTGAGGGGTTATAGTGGAAATGCTGACAGAGTATTAAGAGACCTTTAACCCTTGGTTTAGCTGGCCCTGCTATAATTACAGGTCTGTCTGTTATTTTCAATAGCACTCGTCATGACCTTGCCTCTATTTTTTAATTATAGTAGAACTTGTGAAGGGAATTATTACTAAGTTGGGGGTTCCCCCTCTCTCTAAATTCAATCTTTATTAAACATGTAAACTGCTGAAGAGGCAGGATCGGGCTAATGGCCTTTTCCCTCCCTTTCCCTCCCTCCCTTCTGGACCGTGGTTCAAGTTGTGCCTAAGCCCTGAGTAAAATGAATGCTGTGATTTGAGCCTCCCGAGTCCCCCGTGAGCACTGAAACTGGCTGTACAATAAGCATCAAAGGTTAATGAACAAGGGAAAAAAGTTGACATTTTATTTGGTAATGGTTCTAGTGCTTGAAATCCGAATGGAAAAGATGAGATCCAGGAGGAGGCTGCCTCTTCTTTTCTCCTTCCCTCCCTTTTTTCCCCCAGAACATCAGTGTCTGGAGGAGGCAGGTCCTATTGGACCCCAGAAATGCCTCTCTGAAGATGTTTGTGATCGCAAAGAACTGGGCCGTAGCGTGAGGTTTAAGTAGAGCAGCTGGAACACATTTTTTCAAGCAGCACGGTCAGTCCCCGCGCTGGCTTCTTTGTGCTCTCCCCTGCTTTGGGGAGAGAAGGATGGACGGAGATCACTGGGGTGACGATCTAGTGATGGAGGAGAGAGCAGCCAACATCTCCATTATCACCACCAGGCTCTCCTGCAGCAGATGTGTCAGCAGGATTGGAGCAGTGAAGGAGCCACAGGGAACCTGGAGAAAGGGGGATCCTCCATCCTTAAGTTATAGGTGGGAGAAAAGTCTTTTGGGGTGAGCATTGGGATTTCCTATCATGGGGCATTCATCAACTCTGAGTTTGGCATACATGAGCACCCCTGGTGCTGAGGGGAGGGGAGCAGAGAGAAAAGTCCTACCCTTGGAAGAGCACAGCAGCTCCTTGCATTGCAACACTGGTGTGTTAAAAAGAGATGGACTTCGAGGCAGGAATTCTCCTGGGAGCTTCCTGCTCGGATCCTTGAAACGAGCCCCGGAAAGGGTACGGTCTTTGTGCTGGTCCTCGTCCCCCCTGGGGAAGGGGACCTTGGCTGTTCTTTCAGTATCTCCCCATCAGCTCCACAAATTGAACCTTTGGAGCAGTTTAGGTATTTTCTTTTTTAATGGGAGTGATGGATTGGCCTTCAGTGGCTGAATGACCTTTCTGTTCCAGTCTAGACAGCTGCGGAGGGTTTGAGAAGCATGACTGGATCAGGCCCTTAGGAAATGCTTTCACTAAAGCACTTTATGTACATTCGGAGAGCTCATGAATCACCGGGCTTTTCAGATAACATTACCCTTAAAATATAGTAGATTATATTCATTTTAATATTTACCCAGGTAGGATGCAAAGCGTGTGGCCGTGAGGCGTAGCGCGGCGTTGAGCGATGGCTTGTCTGCATTGTTGGGAGATGAGTAATTGGAGTTGCCGCGCCGAGGCTGCGGGACGGGGACCAAACTGGCTGAATATTTATTTACATGACTCAGTGAATGAAACCAGGTTGGAAGCATAACTTAGAGGTGTTATTCTTTCTCTCTCCCCTCCGCTCCCCACCCTCCCCCCTGCCCCAAAAACGCAATTTCGGAGTATCCCTAGCTCCTTTGCGCTCTATCTTGACACTGCTGGTTTCGAACACCGTCATCCTTTACTGAGGTGCAAGGGAAATGGATTAGCACAAGCCGGTGCAGTTAATTAATATTGTGTGGGCGAGAGAGGGGGAAGACTTTTTAAATGGCTTGCAGTACATTTATAAATCTGTCCTACAGCCTTCAGTGCTTGTAGTTACGGCTAAGGATGCTCTGCTGCCCCTCATCTACCACCTCACGCCGCTGGCTGCATTCTCCTGTCATCACTGTAGAGTATTTTACCTGCTGTAAATAATTTTAGAGCTTAAATTATGCCTTTACACTTAAATACTGCTGATACTTAGTCATTAATAGAAGAACTAGCTGCGTGTTGACCGAAGGTGTGAGCTTTTGTCTGGGAAAGCTGAGCATTTTGATTGATAGACAGAATTTTACGGTGGAGTCATCTCTGTAGGTTGAACCAATCTTATCAGTGCTTTCCCCAGAATATTCTCTCCTGTTTTAAAGTACATGTTGTTATGGAAATTATTATTGAAAGCAGGGCTGAAAGTAAGGCATTATTCTAAAAAAAAAAAACCACACGCATTTTTTCCTATGGACACTTAGATTTTAAACTACTGCAAAATGTGTAAAGTGTATGAAAAAGTAGACCCTTTGCTCCAAAATGAAAATAACATTTCTATTCCCAGTTTCATTAGGACACCGGGTTTCCGCTTTTCCACCTGCTTCAATTAAATCAATAACTAGTCCGTCAATAATCATTTTAGCTTATAAGGTGGAAAGCATTTTAAGGGAAGTGTTAAAGGTTAAGCCACTCAAAGGAGGTACCACAAAGGAAAAAAGCTGAACTGGGATTGGAGTCTCACCAAGCATTGTTTTGGTTTATGTTCCTCTGCATACCTAGCTCTTCTTTTGAAGAACTGAAGTGCTGAATAGCAGTTTGCTTTTTTCATATATCTGTCCAAAACACGTGCACTTGTGTCTACAAGTTAGTCACAAGAGGGGATGTGCTATAAGTCATGTTTAGTTCCTTGCTTTCTGGGTATCTTGATAGTTGTATAGGTAGAGTCCATTGCTATATGCTATGAATATTCCCTCTGAATCTTTATTTTTAAAAAGTATATTGGCTTTATTTTAAGCATTTTCACAAAGTGTGGGAAAGCATGAATCTTTTCTGTGTGTCCCCTGCAGTGGGGTGACCAGGGCATGACTTAGCCAACTTGCTTGCTCTCCATGTCCTACTGTTTCTTTCATCTAAGCAATTCTTCTGCCCTTCCCGCTTTCCATAGCATATCAGGACTGGCATGGATAGATTTTGACTGTCATGTAGATGTGTACAGAAGCAATACTAGGCCAGATTCTCCAACCTCCTCCTCCTGTGTAAGTCTACCAAAACCCAAACCAAGACTGATTGTACTGACATGTGGGGTCATAGAATGGTTTGGGTTGGAAGGGACCTTAAAGACTATCTGGTTTGGATTGGAAGGGACCTTAAAGATCATCTAGATCCAAACCCCCTGCCATGGGCCGGGACACCTCCTACCAGACCAGGTTGCTCAAAGCCCCCTCCAACCTGGCCTTGAACACCTCCAGGGATGGGGCATCCACAGCTCCTCTGGGCAACCTGGGCCAGGCTCTCACCACCCTCACAGCAAAGAATTTCTTCCTGAGATCTCATCCAAATCTCCCCTCTTTCAGTTTAAAGCCTTTACTCCTCGTCCTATGGCTCCACTCCATGACCAAGGCCCCCTTTAGGTACTGGAAGGCTCTGCTTTGCCTTCTTTCTTTCCTGCGGTATCTGTAGTTACTGAATGCTCAGAAGCAGTTATTTCCTTTCTGGAGGCAGTTATTTGCTCTTCTGTAATAATTTGTATATTCCCTAAATGCCACGGGGATATTCTCCTTGCTAACTCTGGCTAAAATAAAATCTAACGGAGGAAACCGCCGGCTGTATGTTAGGGCAGGTCAGGAAAGGGGCAAGTTGATTTATGCTTCCAAGTGACCCCATGCCATGAAGCGTTTGAAGGCACGCTTGGCTTGCAAGCCCAGGAGTCCCTGGTTGCCACCGCCACGCACGGCAGAGCAGCAGCCCCCACGCTGGCCCCGGGAGGAGGGTACCAGCCACTGCCCGGTACCAAGAGATGCTGCTGCTCCCACCTCCACCCAACACAAAAGCCAAGAATTGGGGAAACTCACACCCTCGAGTCATTTAGCTCTTCCCAAAATCCTCCGTGATCGACCGAAGCGCCAAAGTAAATCCACAAATCCCTAATGTTTCCCTTGTTCCGTTTGATTTCCCGCCAAGTGGGAAATTTCAAGGGGTCCAGGAGTCACTCAGGTGAAAGAGCCACTTTCCTGCCGTGTTTTTCATGTGGGTAAAATGCTGATCTGTAAAGGAGTAGGAGCCTTTATTCAGAGGTTGAACTTTAACGTTCCCCAAGCCTCGAATTTTTTAATCTTCAAAAGAAAGTAGTCATTTCATGGCGAGTTATGAAACGTGAATTATTTATTCCGCCAGTAAATATGTAATTAGGCCTATTTTGAAAATCTGTAATTAATCCCTCACCCCTTAAACCCATAAGAAATGCTAATATGCCTCTGAGGTAAGGCAGGTTTCTATAAAGGGCATTATGTAAGCTGTTCTGATCTGTTGTGTAATTATGTTTGCTGTCTGTAGTGGAAAAAAAAAATAAATCCTAGTGAGAATTTGCTGTGGAGGAAAGGGAGGAAATGGAAGAAGAAGCTTTGCTCCTCACTGAGGAGGAGGCGATTATTAAATGGCGATATATCCAAGGCTTTTCATTTGGTTGGGTTGGGTTTCAAAGGGTGCAGGTGCCACGCGCTGGGCAACAAAATCAAAGCTGGTTATTTTATTCTTACTCGATGTAGCAAACTCTCAGCCCTGGCTCAATAACCCGAAGCCAAGGAGCTATTTTGGCCTGGCTGGTACACTCGCTGCTTAGCACAACTGTTGTTCACCCCCTTATTCTCTTCTTACTCCAGCAGCTCCCCCAGCGGATTTTTCCTCATAAAACAGGGAAATCTGGAATCCGAGTGGTACCTTTTGAACAGTTTCCTGTTCACTTTTTCATCCTACATCCTGATAACACAATATAAATAAATATGACCAAAAAGAAATATATATATACATATATATATATATTTATCTATGGCACAAGAAGGCTTACCAGCTTGTTGTTGGAACAAGGAGATCTGTTCAGAAGAAAAATATAATAGATCTGACTAATTTTACCGTTGTGGGAAGTCCAAGAACAGGTTGCTAATCTGGAACGTGCTTTTAGTTTGGAAGGGCTGGACATATTTTAAGAGCCTTTCACTAACAGCAACTGCCAGAGCTCTGTCACTTTGCTGTAAGAATCTCTTCTTGTCATTTTAACTTCACTGAGAGGACAAGTGCAAGCTACTACTTGAGCCGATGAAAGCAATGAGAGATTTGAAGGTCCTGATGCCATTTTGGTCAAAATTGGGCACTCTGGCACTTAGGATGGTACTTATGGGGTTCTGTAAGAGGCCAGCAACATCGTACACAGTGGAAAATATTATATAAATTGGCTGAAAAAGCAAGCAGATGAGTTCATGAAGACATGTTCGTAGGTGATTAGTAAATACAGCCACCTGACTGTAACAGTAGCAGTAGGGTGCTTTTTTCCAAAACAGAATACCAAGGGAAAGACTTTTCTGGATGGTGTGCCCTGTTCCCTGTACTCAACCATCATCGGAGTCATAATCATTGAGCTTAGTTCATTATTGCTTCGTCTCCCACCAGTGGAGGTAGGTGGGAACCGTATCCCCATGCGCTTTTTTACCTTTGTCCCAAGGCCTTAGGTTGACCTTGGGTCGAACTTATGGCTTCAGAATTCTCTGTCCTCAGCAGCCCTCTGAAAGAGACATCTTTAAATGTGTGCTGAGCTTGCCCACCACGCTTGGGAGCAGGCAACATATGCTAACTCAGTACTTCGTGAAGAAAGGCTTGCTCCCAGAAGTCAACGGAAAGGTTGGGCATCAATCAAGCAGATGTACAGCCTGGAATGTAGGCAGCTTCAGGTTAGAAAAGTTATAGCTCCTAAAACTCTGCACTAAGCAGAAGGTGCTTGTGGAAGCCAAAAAATGCTTGTCAGGCTGCTTCTCAATGGGATGTCGATGACATCTGCAAAGTGGTGCTGGTCCCATTGATGTGAACGTGGCTTTTTTTCAGTCTGAATTACTCTAAAGCATTCGGAAATGCAGCTGCTGGTTGAAGTTGTTAACCTGCTGGTGAATTTGTCGTGGTTATTTTGACGTTTGTTGTCTTCATTAAAGGCCTTGGAGATGCGAGATGATGCGACAATCTCAGCTTTGTATGAGTCAAGGAGCATAACGACAAAGATGATGCTGCTTCACCGAGGAGAAGGTCTATGTAAATATAACATATTCCATTTTGATTTATTGTTCCAAAAGCCTTTAATGTGTAGGCACGCTCTTAGGAGAAAGAAAGACTTTTCCAGGGAGTCGTTTATGCCACCTTAAATCGATGTGTTGGCTTTTCCATACCCGTTAGCCTACAGCAGATGGACAAGACAACTAATTTTCTGGTGCATGAATAGTTGACTGAGGTGAATAGAAACCCAGCTCAGGGTCTCAGAGAACCTAGCCCAGCTGGCAATTATGAAGAGCTTCATATGCGTTGCTGAAATTTTATTAATTTTAAGCCCAGATGATAATTTCTGGGGTCCTAAATGACAGATATTCAGCACTGGTGCTTGGCCAAGCTGTGGCTGCTTATTTTTATTTCAATTGCGCATAAGTCAAAAATAGTCTTGTTTGTATTTTAAGGGACAGTAAAAAGGGAATATAAATTCCCATAATGTGATCTTTTCAATGAGGTTTCATTTCAGTTTTCAGTTCGTTTTGTGAAGCGAATTTACAATAGAAATGCCACCAGTGGACATTATAGCTGAGAGCATGCTGGTTTCAGCCATGGGGAGATAAACCCCTTCTCCTCCTGCGCTTTTGGTGCAAAGAAGTATCTGTGTCAACAAAGCAGCCTTCAGAAACGTGCAGGGCTGCTGCTGCAAAGAGGAAAGGAATAATCAGCCCTCCACGCCTCTTGCAGATAGGACAAGAAGTAATGGGCTTAAATTGCAGTAAGAGAGATTCAGGTTAAAACCCTCTTGTGATAAGGACAGGGATGCTCTGTGAGACACCGCCTGGGGAGGTGGCAGCGTCTCCAGCATTGAAGGCCTTAAAACCCCCCAAGATAAGCATCTTTCAGGAATGACACAGGTGCCACGGGCCAGGGAAGGGACTGGTGACCTCTGGAAAGCCCCTCCAGTCCTTTGAGGCGATGACTGGGGAGGGGGCGGAATGTGCTTTGGGGAGGTCTGTGATGTGAAGCCACTGGAGAGCTGTGCCTGGTGCTGGTTGTCATCTCTGATGGGGGCTTTACGTTGTAAGGTCTGGGGAGCAGCAACAGAGCTCTGGACTGGAGCTCTGAAGACGGATAAATGAGTTGGGAGGAAATAAGAACGAGCATTCCTCATTTCAGAAAAAAAGTAACGTAGGCAAATCGGGCAGAATGAGTCCCAGGTGGACCCTCTCCTTGTTTTTCTGGTGAAGTCTTGGGGTACATCACCACCCGCCTTTCTCGTTGGCCACAGGCACCCCTGAGTGAAACAGTGGGAGAGGTTGGAGTGTTTCGTTTGCACCATTTAGCTGGACAGGAGACTGCCAAAAGCTAGAGGAGAGGTAAAAAGGTATGGGCACGGGGAAAAATGCTGCCAAGGGAGAAAGGGCACTGAAGTACAAGGAGCCTTTAGAGGGCAGTAAGTCTCCTTGGAGGGGGAAAAAGAGAAAAAAAAAAATAGAATGTAGTGGTGAGAGATGGGACACGGTGTTCAAGGGGGACCCAGAAGGAAATGCTCCAGGATTTGGGTTGACAAACCTTCAGACCGTACCGAGCTTCCTAGGCTTGTTCATACCTGACTGGTTTCTAATAATGCCCGTCTTACGGAGCGAATGAGCAGAGGTGAATAGTAGGGGTATGATAAATGCATTTCTGCTTGGCCAAGATGCTTGGCGGAAATTTGGTGTGATCTGTCTTTTCAACTCCGTCCAGGGTTTGGTATAAAAAGTAAAGAACCAGTAAAGCTTGAAATGGTACATGTGCCCTTAAATGGTCCCTCCCCTGGAAAAGAAACAGGTTCTTGCTCCAAATATATAAATAGGTGTATGTTTGCACCCATTGTTTCTGTGTGGTGCAGGCAGCGTGCCTGGGGTGAGCCTAACCTGAAGGGGAAGGCAGTCGCTGGCTGCCATCACTACAAGAAGATGCTCTTCTGCTGCCCTTGGTTACACTTTTGCTGTCTGATAAATGCAGTTGCATTCCGGGGTTCCTGGGTTTAGTTTCTCCAAGTGAAAGCTCTTCCAGCATCAGGACCGGGCGGCGCAGAACGCCTTTGCCAACTGGTCCTGGTTAGTTGGTTTGAGCAAAAAACCATGGGAGAAATGGGAAGTGAGAAGGCGTGCAAATGTTAAAGAGGGATCTAATGCTCCCTGGCTGCTTCGCTGGCTGATCCATGGGTCTCCACTTCCCCAGTACATTTTATATAATTACTGCATTACATTGTTAATTATGTTTGTTTTCCTCCTTGCGTGCCCATTTCTTACGTTTCTTCTCCAATGTATAGAGCACCCCAGCAACATCCACATTTATAATTACAGAAGATAAAGTTATAATATTCCCGAGGCAAAACTGCATTTTAACAACTGTGCTAATGTGGAAAACAACTTGTGCAGAATAAATATGCCCTACAATTAGTGGTACGCCGACATTTTTCATGGTTACCTTACATATAAATAAACTCAAGCCACTGACATTTTTCCTGAGGGCTTTTATCTCTGCGGCCCCAAAACTGCAGACGGATTTGTTGTAAGTAACACCATCGCCGTAATAAGTTTGAAAACCCATTATTTTTATTTTTTTCTTTTTTTTTTTTTTTTTAAAGTCATCTGCTTTTTGCATCTGCATGGCTCGGGGCTGGGCCCGGGGGTCTGATATTGTCTGTGTGATGAAGCGTCGCCGCATCCCGGGCTCCCCCCAAGCCTCTCATTTGGCTGAGGCTAACAGGAGGCGACTGGGCAAAGCCGTTTCACCTGAGGGTGGCCCAGGTCACAGGTCACTTGTAATAGCTTCTCCCTGCATCTCCAGACCTGTAAATGAGACCAGAGCCCGACTCACTTCACTACACTTTCTTTGTCTTAGACGGATGCTCTAATCAAACAAATTACCTAGCCCCTGAGCCAGAGATGGTTTTGCAGACGCTCGTCTGGAGCCCTCTCGACCATGCAGCGCCGCTTAAAAGAAAGGCTAATGTTTTTCCACCAAAGGTAATAAAAAGATGTGCGGTCACTTGGCTAAGCCAGCCTCAGAAAAAAAAGAAAAACATCCCCGGGGACACGGCAGGACACATTTTGACAGGCACAGCACAGCTTACTTCAGGGAAGGGCACGGAATCGCAGAATGTTCATGGTTGGAAGGGACCTTTGAGATCATCGTGTCCAACCATGAAAAAAAAAACAACCAAAAAAAAAACCAACCCCACAAACAGACACAACCCAACAATCTCAGGCACTAGAGCATGTCCTGAAGTGCCACATCTACACGTTTCTTAAATACCTTCAGGGATGGTGACTCCACCACCTCCCTGGGCAGGCTGTTCCAGTGCCTGACCACCCTCTCAGGAAAGGAATTCTTCCTCAGATCTAATCTAAACCTCCCCTGCCCCAACTTCAGACCATTTCCTCTGCTCCTGTCATGATTCCCTTGGGAGAAGAGGCCAACCCCCACCTCTTTACAACCTCCACCTCTCTACACCCTCCTTTCAGGGAGTTGTAGAGGGCAAGGAGGTCCCCCCATCTCAGCCTCCTCTTCTCCAAACTAAACATGCCCAATTCCCTCAGCTTCTCCTCGTGTGACTTGTTCTCCAGACCCCTCACCAGCTTGGTGGCTCTCCTATGGACATGAAAAACGTTTTTTAAAGAAAAAAGTTTTCTAAGAAAACATGAAAAATAGGGACTGGCTGCCCTCAACGTGGGTGGCCACAAGTTGATGTTCCACCAGCCTGGCGTGTCTTGGTAGAGCCTAGATGTCACCTCAGTAAGAGAGTAGGTGTACCTTACCTCTGGGACGCGTTCAGTTCTGCTTGGGTTTTTGAATTTTGAATTTTTAATTGTTTTTTTTTTTAAACGGAGGAAAACAGAGATGGGCAAAAAGTGGATGTGTGGGGAAGAAGGTGAGCCCAACCATAAATAAATGGGCGCACTCAGGGCGGAAAGCGTACAGGCGTGGTTTGTTTGTTATAAAATTCAGCCTGAGGCAGAGGATTTAAAACTGATCAGCCCGCTACAAACATATTATATTAGTCTTGCATTTATTTATTGCACAGTCCTTTAGTTTTATTTATTGACTGCCATTCCCTACTGTACTGCAGGCAATGCTGTCACTGTATTTTCTTAAAACTTTCGCAGTAAATTTGTAAACATAAAAAAAAAAAAATCCAGCCGTCCCATATTTTTCCCCTGCGTTTTCCAGACACTTTGGCTTTTGTAGGAGTAATGTAATGCTGGTTGTTTACTTGTTTCTGATTCTGAAAAAAACCACTCTAGGTACTTTCTAGTTTCAGATGTTTTGTGTGATTGTGAAAGACACCAGTTTTGACTCACAGAACAAGCTACTGCGAACAATCTGTTGCTAATATAGCCTAATTGCTGGTGATATTTTGAGAAAACAATTAAACTGGAAGTGGGGTTACTTTGGTGCTTATTGTCTGTGACAGCTTCTTTTGGGAACAGGCTGGAAGAGCTGCCGAGCGGAGGCTGCGATGATGTGCGAATAATACTTATCACCAGCACGGAGCCAGCCAGCAGAAGCTGGGGGGGTTTACAAAACTGGGGTGAACTCACCTGTTGGACACCTCAGGACAGGCAGCGTTGGGTCATCAGAGGTGGGTCCTCCCACTTAACTTGCATTGACACCCCACGGCATCGCTGTCCTTCTTTTACTGCACTCGGACCGTGAAGATGCTTAGATGCCTGCTGGGCATGAGCTAAAAAAAAAATCTGCATGAATTTCGTTGTTGGAAGGAAAGGTACCACGTACTGGAAGAAATACGTTTGAACCACGAGTGTAACAGCTCAAGGGAAAAGTCTGGGCAAAATTCCCATGGATTTCCCCGCATCCAGGTTTTCACTGCTGGTTGTCACTGTGATTAGTTCAAGGTGTAAACAGACATGCCCTCCGCAAGCAGCTGTGCTGAGGGAAGAGGTTGCCACCTACCACCAGACCTCCTGCTTGTTCTTTTACACCCTCTGCTGGAAAACGCCGTCTCCTCTTACCCACCAGCCAAGCCGCTCGCCTGGTGTCCATCCAGCCCCATTTTGAGCTCCTCCAGACCATGCTCCAGAAGACCTCCTGCTGAGATGAAGCTGTTCCTGTGCTAACCTTTGCCTAACGGGCTACAGTCATTGGGAAGAAGCTGAGCAGGAACATAAGCACAGGAAGGACATGGACCTTGGAGACCCATGGTCCATGTTGGAACAAGTCCAGAGGAAGTCATGAAGACACTGCGAGGGCTGGAGCCCCTCTGCTGTGAGGACAGGCTGCGAGAGTTGGGGGGTTCAGCCTGGAGAAGAGAAGACTCCGAGACTCCGGGGAGACCTTAGAGCCCCTTCCAGTCCCTGAAGGAGCTCCAGGAAAGCTGGGGAAGAACTCTTGATCAGGGAGTGGAGCAATAGGACAAGAGGTAATGGTTTTAAACTGAAAGAGGGGAGATTTGGATGAGATCTCAGGAAGAAATTCTTTGCTGTGAGGGTAGTGAGAGCCTGGCCCAGGTTGCCCAGGGAAGCTGTGGCTGCCCCATCCCTGGAGGGGTTCAAGGCCAGGTTGGATGGGGCTTTGAGCAACCTGGTCTGGTGGGACCTGTCCCTGCCCATGGCAAGGGGTTGGAACTTGATGATCTTTAAGGTCTCCATTCCAACTCTAACCACCCTGTGATTCTGTGATTCTATAAAGGCGGTTTGAGGCTACCGAAAATGCTGTGAAGACTTGGAATAAGCCAGTCAGGAGTATTTTGCTGAATTCTGGTCAAGCCATCACATATACGCTACAGCAGAAATGGCACTGATGGTGGAAGAGGCTGTAGTGGTTAGAGATACAGTAATTTTCAGTACAAAGAGGCTGGATCTTTGGAAACTTAGGACATGCCACACTTGAAGTAGCCCCACGGCCCCGGTATGGGAGCAGATGAAGCCCTGATGCCAGTTACTGGACTTGATACCATGGGGAGAGGTCGGCACCAGCCCCAGCCCAAACCATCCTGGCCTTCAGCAAGTGCTGAGTGGGTGTCAAGAAGCCCAAGTGTGAGAGAGAAAACTATTTAACCCCGTCTGTATTTTGGCTGCCGAGTTGCAGAGTTGGCCTTCACAAACTTTTCCTGTTGGGGCAGAAAGTCTAGAAAATACTCCTGTCTATCTCCTATGAGAAGACTGATGCTCACGGTATCTTCTGGCTCCAGAAGCTGGAGATTTCGGAAGAAAATCAACTGCCATCTAAGTAGGAACAAAATCAGGTGAAGAGTTTTGACGGTGAGAGACAGTGTCTCAGGAGCTCTCGCTCTCTTTTTTGCCCTCTCTGCAGAACTGCTCGCATCAAGACCCTAAACCCCCTCTGTAAAAGCTGTTTGCGTGCAAGCAGATGGTATTTCATTGTCTTTTGCTACTGATCTTGAATTATCAGCCTTTATAATGAAAATGCCAATTCAGCCTTGACTGCTCTGCTATAACTCTACCAGGACCACTATAATGCACACACCATATATACTGAATATTTATTATGGTGCTGTGCATATTATTTATTGTATATGCAACATATTTTGTAGGTGAAAAATGATACCTTATCTAAGTCAATGAGCATAACCAGGAAAAATATGGCAGAGTAATCATGTGATTCATAATTGACATCTGCTCTCCGAAGACTTGGACAGAATCTGAATTTTCAGCGTATGCTGGGAACGCTCTTCTGTTTGCTGGCCTGGGCAGAACCGTGCCACCGCTCTCCCCGGCAGCTCCATCACTCTTCCCTATTTCCATAATTCCCTGGGCGCCGAGGAAAGCTGGGCCAGCACACGCTGAAAATATTTCAAGAAGTTGCAAAAAAAAAAAAGAAAGAAAAAGCGCTGATGTTTTTCAGAGTCCAGAAACAAGGCGAGGAAGCGGGGTTTTGTTTTATTTTTTTCTATCCAAATGCTAATGAAGACCAGTCCGTGCGCATCCTTAGGGTTTTCTTAGATTCACAGTGGGTTTTTATACGTGCGTGTGTGTTCATGTAGATATGAATATACGAGTGCCTTTTTTTGGGAAGCATCTCCTGTTCTGATTTCACCACTGTGTTGATACCCACCGTGTAGCCTGGACACGGCCAGAGGAGCAAAACCTCTGCAGCCTCTCCCCACCTCCAGCATTGACTCTTTGGTTCAATCCTTCCCTTAAATGTGCCTTTTTCTGACATGGCATACAGGTTTACAGGTTCCTTGCACCTATTTGGAGCAACATGAGCTCAAATTGCTGAGAAAAGAGAATTTGGGGGGCTGGGGGTCATTGGCTTTTATCACTTTGGCTCCTGCTGGTCGTGAGAAGCTCGTGGTGCAGTGGGTGATATGGCGGGACCTGGGTCCTTTTAATAGGTTGTCTCATCAGCCTAATTATTGGCCAGATTTCCAGCAGATTTAATGTGTTGATGGGCTACACAGGCATCAGTGAGCAAATCCCCAGAAGAGAGGAGGGCTGCAGAAAAATCCACAGAAATTCCATAGTAGGTAAAGTCATATCTGGTCTACAGAGAAGGAGAATAGAAGGGAGATGAAGGTGGAATTGGAAGAAGAGCTGAGTGAAGCTGCTCTCAGTTCAACAAGCACCAACAACTCGAGGAGTTTTCCTTTCATTGACTCAATTTTTCTTGCTTTTGTGGATTCTTCAGTGTCTGCTACTGTGGCTGGGAGAAATACGGAGCGGCTTTGGCTCGTCCCAGCCTGGCTGGCATATGGTGTCCTCGGGAGGATGAGGGTGGAGAGGAGGGGATGAGGAAGGGTTTATTAGTGTAAATAACAACAGGGATGTAGCGAGAGGTTTCGAACAACCATCCCAATAACCTTATTGACAGCATCTAGGGAACAGCCCACATCTTTATTGGCGTTGCTCTGGGTGCAGGAACATGGCCAAGTTTGTCTCGGCATCTGAGCTCGTCTTCCTTGTCAAAGCCTTGTATTTCTGGACAGATAAGGCTCCGTTTACAGCACACTTAAAAGCAATAGCTGAAGAGAACAGAGGCTTCACCACTTTGATATGCAAAAGACAACAAATTTTATGTATATAGTTGGGGGGGGGAGCTAATCCTGCTCTCGCTGAAGCCTTTTGGAAGTTTCCCAATGACTTTGCAGAGACTTTGAATCACGGCCAGATTTTTGCGTTTTGATTTTGTTGTTTGGTGGTTTTTTTGTTGGTGTTGGGTTTTTTTTAAATTGTTTGTTTGTTTGTTTGTTTTTCTCTCCTTTCCCCTCTTGCAAAATGTCAGGAATAAAATATTTTGATTCAAAATGGCACGGCGGTGCCTCGCAGCACTGTGGTCCGGGCCCCACTTTTTTTCTTCCCCCCCTCACCAAGCAGCCTCTGGCGCTTTTCCTGGGGGGCAGAAGATGGGTGGATGGAGCTGGGCCCTTGGGCCACCACAGCCGTGCCAGGGAGGTGCCAACGCCAAGTGCCAAGCTGTCATCTCCAGAGCCAGGCCCTCGTCGCCTATCAGATGGGCTGCTTGATAAATTCAAAGCTCCCAAAGGTTAAAAAAATAGTATTTCAGTTGGCTTGGGGAGCCCACACGCTCTTTGCCATGTGCCTGCTGGAGAGTAAGGCAGAAAAAGTCATTTTAGAGGTAATTTTAAGATATTTCAGGTCTTCTGGGCATGCCAGCTCAATGGGAATAAAGCCGGCAATCAGTGCTTTATTCCAATTAGCCAAATCTGATTTGGTAACGCTGCCCCAGGAGGAGTTCCCAGCCAGGCAGAGGGGCTTTACCATGAGCCAGAGGGGAACCGGGCTTGGGAGCAGTGGCTGGAGGAAAAACCTCTTAAAAAAAGTGTTGAATTTTAATGAAAGTGGCTCATAATGTGTAAGAGGGAGAATGCTGTTATGCCTAAGCGGACTTGCTTGTGTGTCTAGTTGTGAAGCCTTGCACTCTGTATCCTGGGATTCCCTGAGCCTTGGAACAGTGTTCTGATATTCAGTTGTCTTTATACACTCAGCATGTATAGTTACCCTACCTAAAGGAAGGTAGGTCCACATACATACACATATATGCATGTATTTTAATGTGCGTGTACATATATATTTATAGACACATTGCATATTATTGAATATACATGCTATACCTATGTATGCATACATACATATGCATATCTGCTTATGCTTCTGTACATTTTTATGAGATAAATAAGGCATAAAAAAGAAAAATCTATATAGTGTAGGTACATAACAAGATACAATAAATTTAAGTACGTTTGAGGGGTTTGTATATATAACTGTATATCTAGAGATATTCTACCTTTTAAGATAATGTAGGGTGAAGCAGATTTTAATATGTTATAGGGGATAATTGCTGCAGAGCACATCAGAGAAAAGAAGTTATTCTCCTCCAAGATGGGTGAATTTAAAGAGATTGGCTCGTTATCGTCGTGACTGGCTTCCCTGGCAGGATTTCTGCCAGCGGTGCTTGGAAATGTCCTTGGGGTGATGGTCTTGGGCTTAAAAGAAGTGGCCAAGCTGCCTGGGGGGGTTTGGAAGGGGCTGTTGGGAGCAGCCCTTGCAGGTGGGGGGACAGCCAGCACCCCACACCCCGGGTATCCCCCACCTCACAGCTCTCTGGGCAGGAGCGGGGTGTCAACCTGTGAACGTCAGCTTCAGTGTGAAAGTTTTCAAGTGAATCATCAGTTGTTAATATTCCCGTCTCCTAAAAGCTTCTAATACGCTTTCTGTCACGTCATTTAGGCACCCGGAGCGGTATTGGAAAGCGTCAGTCTCCTGCCAGAAGGTTCTGAAGTGGCATTTTCTGCAGCCTTGATGACTCTCTTCCAGGTAAAGCAGAAAGAAATCACCTTCTCCTGCCGAGAGGGGCAGAGCAGTGTTTGTCCTGATTTCTGCAGGGGGGGGCAGAGGGGGTAAATCACGAGAAAATCACTGGTGCTTCTGAAAATCAAGTGGGCATCTTCGGCTTCAGCCGTGTCACCTGCCTAATGCTGAAACCTAAGGCTGAGCTGGGATTTTCCACCCAAAACCACGAACCAAGGCTGTCGCAGCCACAGCCTGGGCAGAGCCTGGGTTTTGCCAAAGCCTGGCTCAGGCAGGTGCTCCGTACTCTCCCTGCCCCAAAAAATAAAAAATGGAGGTTGCTTCTTATGTCTTATGGGCTCAGAAAAAAAAAAAAAGGGGAAGGGCTGGAAGGATTATTCTGAGCTTCTCATGATGCTCCATCCCCATGGTACTCGGCTCCTCCGGCGGGTGCCCATGGGTGCAGCAAGCTGTGGGGTCTCAGCTGTGATGCTTCCTTCACCATGAGGAGCTCTCCTGGGCCCATGTGAAGCAGGAAACTTTCCTTTTCCCCTCAGCTCCTTGTGTTTGAGGTCTTAATTTGTCAAGCCCTTGCTTTGGGGCCGGAGGAAGGCACAGCCCTGTGCGGGCGATGTGGGATGCCCAAGGAGGGAGCAGCAGGCTGTTGTTGGGTTCCCGAGGCTCTTCAGATGCCCTCATTGACTGAGAAAGGGAAGGGAAAAAAAAAACCAACAAAACCAACTGGGTATGTGAGAAATGCCAACACTGAAGGAAAGCAAGAAAAAAGCACACACACATCTGCAGCTGATTTTGACTGTATAAATAAATGGTAGGTGGCTTTGGCACTCCCAGCGCAAATAATTAAATGGTGCACTTGGGTTCTAGGACACCATTGACCGAAAAATATATATAGATATGAGAGAGAGAGTGTGTGCGTATACATATGTACTCATGATTTATCCCAAATCGTATGGTTATCTTCTTTCCCCCTGTGCAATTACAAATTGGTTAATAACTCCGCGCCCGAAGCGCGAGCAGGATGGGGAGGCTGGGGGGGGCCCTGCGTCAGGCCTCGCTGGTGGGGGGCCGTGTGTGGGGGGGTGTCTGGTTTTATTTAGGGCCACGCCTCGGCAGTTTTAAGACAACAAGATGCAATTACCCCCACCACAAAGTGCTCGGGGAGAGCCTGGCGGTCCCCGGTGCCGGTGGGAAAGGGGAGGCTGGGAGCAGGCCAGCCCCAGAGGAAGCCTCCCCAGTGGGACTGTCAGGAGTCATCTCCCTTCCTGCACAAACCCTGGGCCTTAAGGTGAGTTTTAAGTCCATCTATATCTGCCAGACCCAGGGATTCATCTCCCAGAACTACCCATTTTCTTCTGGCTGGAAGGTATACAGCTGAGGATGGGCGAGGTGGATCCAAAGCTTGAAAAATTTTCCTTTTCCTCTTAAAAAAATCCTCGTCGATGCCGAGGAACCTGCTGCCTGTAATTGGGCGAAGCTCCCTTGGCACTTCTTCTGAGGAGCGATGAAGACATCAAGCCTTATATGGCTTCCATTATTATTTTGTTTTATTGTGTTGTCGTTTTATGAGGGGCTGGAGGCCCACAGGGAGCGGGAAGGCCCTACCATCTCGACTGGGGTGGGGAGCAGAGGAGGCACGTCCGGGCTGCCTGGTATCGGGGAATGACTCCATCCCAAGCCCTGGCGTGGCAGGGGAAACAATTCCTGTTTACCAACAGGCCCACTGGTGTGTTGCCACCACCAGAGGACATTTGTGGCCGAGCTGGCATTGCACAATGGCCACCGTGGTCCTTTGCCAGAGCCCTGGGCTCTGAGGTGCTGGAAGAGGGAGCAGGGCTCGGTGTGGCTGAGAGGAGACACAGGGGAGACCTTATTGCCCTCTACAACTCCCTGAAAGGAGGGTGTAGAGAGGTGGGGGTCGGTCTCGTCTCCCAAGTCACAGGTGACAGGACGAGAGGAAATGGCCTCAAGTTACACCAGGGGAGGTTCAGGCTGGATATTGGGAAAATTTTTTTTCACCAAAAGGGTTATCAGCCATTGGAATGGGCTGCCCAGGGAGGTGGTTGAGGCACCATCCCTGGAGGTGTTCAAAAGACAGGTTGATGTAGTGCTGGGAGATATGGTTTAGTGATGGTGATGCTTCTTGTTTGTTGTGCGAGTGTCTATTTTTGTCAAAGTTAGGTTGACGGTTGGACAAGATGATCTTTAAGGTCCTTCCAACTTAGAAGATTCTGTGATTCTGTGAAATACACCCTCCCCTACTTGCTTTCCCACCCTGTTGCATCAATTTTGGGGAGGGCCCTGTGGGCGCCACGTGAGGCACAAGCAAGAGGAGAGCCAGAGAGCTTTTACCACCCTGTGTTATTTTTTAGGCTGGACTCCATGTGGACAGTGTTAATACCAAACCAGAGAGGGGTTTGTGGGTTAAGATGGTAAGTGGTGTTAAAGCATTTCAGTCTCCTCATCTCTTTCCCAGACTTCTTCATCCAGAATTTCCATCATCTCAGTGCAAACCTCGCTGCCTTGGGCTTCCTCTTTTTCCCTCTTCTTCTCCTTTTGCCCCATTCACTTTTAAAACAGGCGTTCAATTTTAACCTGTGGAGCAGTTTTGCAGGGAACGTAAAGCGAGATGTCGCTAATCGTGAAGGTGGCACTCTGAGAGAGGTAGCCCAGAAGTACCTCATCTGTGATTTGCACACCCTAAACCTTGAACAGAAGCCTCAAAACCCTCCAAGCCAGATATGCCCTGTGTCCAGACAAGAAATCTGGAGCCAATGCCTATCTCGTGATAGGACACCGGGGTCACAGATAGTCAAAGAAGGTTGGAGGGTCAATAAACTCCTTGGTGGCTTCACAGACCCCACTCAGCCCAGCAATGCGTTGGCTGTGGCAGCTCCTGAGCACTCCAGGGTGGGTTTTAAGAGGGAAGCAGGCATAACCTTTAATATTACAGGTGTGCCCATGCTCACGTGGCTAGAACTCCTGCAGCTAGTCCTAATTGAAGTGGTTTGGGTGCTTCCAGCAATGCCAATCCTGTCTAGAGCAAGCTATGGCAGTGATCTAGGACTTAGAGGCATCTCAGGAGGGTTTCGTTGCCCACCCTGTGCTTTATCTACTCATGCTTGAAGCTAGTGCAGATATGTCCTGCTCCTCCAGCACTTAGACATGTTTGCTTTCCATCCTCCACCTTCCTCACCCACCCCACCGCCCCCCGACAGGGTGCAGCCCTTTGGGTTATGGTTACTGGTCCTGCCCCAGTGCCAAAAGATGAGAAACAACCTGATTTTTCACTTCTCCTTCAAAAAGATTAAAACAGGGCTACACAGGAGCTCGGCTGAGCTGCGGGAATGCTGACCACCGCATCTTTCCCCAATCCCTTAGGACTTCTCTGCATGCAAAGAGAATGGGACAACCCTGGTCCTCTGGGAGGACAAAATAGAGAGTGAAAAGTGCTTTTTCGTTTGCTTATTGATACGGTGTGGGGTCACCAAGCCAGGTCTAGGAATAGCCCCCAGACCTTATCATTGTCTCTCTATAAGGGCATTTATTGCATCCCATCCAAGTGGAGCGTGACACATCGCACCAGAATTCCTGCCAATACCACAGGATTTAAGCACGTGTGCCACTTTGTATTTTGTTTTGGGGGTTGGTTTTTTGGGGCTTGTTTTTGGGGTTGTTTTTTTGTTGTTGTTTTTCTGTCATAGGCTGCTGGCAGATCTGCTGTGATTCCCTCAGCCCGTTAGGAGTGTGCGCTGAGCCATTCCCAGCCAGTTGGAGCTTTTCCACAAGATGGTACTCAGCCCAGTTCTGTAATTGAAACAGGGCAGGGATGCTCCCGGGGAAAGCAGACGTCAGCCAAAAAAACAGGCCGCGATAGTCAGAGATATTTAATACACAAATAAGAAGTTGTTTCATAAATATCTTATAAAAACTGTAATTTACTTCCCGATATTTTAGCAGATTATCTTAATGCAAACAGCAGATGTATTTCGGAATGACAAGACAAATGTTTAGCAAAATTAAACTTATTCATGTGCAGTCACACAGGGAATATTTGCATGATATTTTACTAATTGCTGCAAAATCTGACTTGTAGCAAATAAACAAACAGGGGAAAAATAAACCACCAGAAAGATTAGCCTCAGGCCTCTCTTTTTAAGTTCTCCAAGTCTTTCTTTAACGGCTCAACTCTTTTCTCTGGCAGTTTGGGGTTCCTCCCCCGTCTCCCCATCGCTCTTCTCAGCCTGTTACCCTGTTGCAGATTCCCAGTTTTCTCCTGGTTAGCAGATTTCTTCCAAAAGGGGGTTGATTGTCTTCTTCCCTTGGAGTCTAAATGCCCTTCCTTGCTCTGCAGTTCTGCCTGCTCCAGTGTCTTATTGCTTGGCTGTAGTCAACGAGGCCAGTTTCCAAATTGTTAAATTTCCTTAGGCGTTTGGGGGGAAATAATCGCTATTTTACCCAGCTCAGAGGTTGTCCCAAATAGGATGAACCATACAAAAAAACCCAATTCAAAAGGAGTGGATGCTTTTTTAGTGGCCAGGAATTCAGACTTGGGTTACTTTAACCTTCTCTTACGAGTTTCGAGTTACAGCAGTGAGAATTGAGTTGTAGTTGCTGATTGTTATGACATTATTTTATGTCAGGTCTATTTATTTGCCCTCCTGGAAAAAGAGAACGTATTTCGAGACGTCAAAATATTTTGTTCGCCTTCATTCAATTGCAAGAGGAGCCGTAGGTGAAGTAAGAAAAATGTATGTTTATCAAAATTTTGGTGCGCGGTCGATGGTTACATGTTTGTATATATTTCATACTCCCAAACTGAAGGAGTGCTGAGGGTGCAGAAAAATCAAGCAGTGGGAAGTTAGCAAAGGTCAGAATTAAAATTGGTATGGCTTACACAGGAATCCCATTGCCTGCAGGAGTAAGCGAGCAGCAGCACTGGGAAGAGAAGTCCTCAAGACAGCTGCTTTTTGCCCAAGGTGCTGGAGTATCTGACGACAGCGGGCATCTCTTACCATCCTTCTGTCAGTCACTGCAGGTGGATAGGCAATGCGGTTTATTTACATGACTTCTACAAGCAAAGGGGAATTTTTTTAAGCCTTTGAGCTTTTAAGATCCCAAATCCCATTGTAAGTCATGTCCCCAGTGCTGAAAATATTCCTTGTTATGGGTTGGATTCTGGAGGAGGCTTGGAGGGAGTGTGTGTAGCCGCTGTTGGGGCACTTTGTTGCCTACGCAGGCCAGCCATCATAGAATCATAGAATCGTCTAGGTTGGAAGGGACCTTAAAGATCATCTAGTCCAACCATCAACCTAACTCTGACTAAAAAATAAATAAGAAATAAGCAAAAAAAAAAAAAAAACCACTAAACCATATTCTTGAGGACCATGTCAACCCGTCTTTTGAACACCTCCAAGGATGGTGCCTCAACCACCTCCCTGGGCAGCCTATTCCAATGCTGGATAACCCTTTCCGTGAAGAAATTTTTCCTAATATCCAATCTAAACCTCCCCTGGTGCAACTTGAGGCTATTTCCCCTTGTCCTGTCTCCTGTGACTTGGGAGACGAGACTGACCCCTGCCTCTCTACACCCCCCCTTCAGGTAGTTATAGAGCACGATAAGGCCTCCCCTCAGCCTCCTCTTCTTCAGACTAAACACCCCCAGCTCCCTCAGTCTCTCCTCATAAGATTTACTCTCCAGACCCCTCACCAGCTTCGTTGCCCTTCTCTGGACCTGCTCCAGCGTTGGCCATGCGATGGCCATGAAAACTCAAGTGCTTGCTCAGTGGTGGTGCAAATGCTGCTGCAGAGGGTTTTTAATTTGCAGAGGCAGATTAAGTTGGTGGGCTTTGCTGAAGAATTGCTGCCCGTAGGGGAGTAGGGGGTCTACGAGCTGCCATTCCCCACAGTTTGTGCCTGGACAACATCCTGGTTTGGCTGGGACATTGGTCCAATCCCAGTGGGCAGCCTGACATGGGATGCAGACCTCCTCTTAGCTCATATCGTGTGCTTTTGCAACATCCAGCTTTTCATGCCGACCAGCATTTGCATTTTCGACTGGCTTTTTCCTGGTGGTTATGATGTGGATGGAGATGCTGAACTAAATGCACAGGTCGGTGCTGAGGAGTCCCTAAACAATTAGATCAGCTGTACATCCAAAATGGTCCTCTGAGATTCTGCTCAAGTATTTCTGTAGGGTCAGTTCTCCTCTAACCTGATTTTTTTATATATATATATATTATTTTTTTTACTAAGGTAACACAAGAGACAACAGGTACATTAGCTGGCTGAATAGAAAAAGTGAAGGGGAAACCGGGGCATTATTGTTATTATCCTTTTTTCATTAAAAGACGTGAGAGGTTCCGTTCCTGAAGTTTACATATTGAGCTCACTAAAGTCTTTCTTTGGCCTCTCCCATCCGCAGGTCACTGCAGGGATATGTAAAAAGGAAATGTTTTATTTTAACAGTTGAACAAAGTACATGAAACACACCCTCGCTACTGCGTAACATTCCTTAAGTTAAATCACAGAACCTAGCATAACCTTTTTCTTTTTTCTTTTTTCTTTTTTTTTCTTTTTTCTCCCTCAGTCTTTTATTTCATTGAGAAGAGCCCAAAGTATAATATTCTTTCAGGAAGCATAAATCGTATTGCTGGAAGTAATAGCAATCTCCCAAGCAGAATCCCCCGGGGACTCGCGCCGCTCCGCTTTCCAAAAAGCTGCCTTCAAGTACATCCCATGGTGCCTCCTTCCCAGCAGGAATCCCCAGTGCTGCACTGGTGGCCGTGCCTGAGGAGCTGTAGATGATGCCCAAGCAACTGGAGCTTTTCACCCTAGGGTTTTCCCAGCGTTTTGGACCATCCTGGGACTTGGGAGAAGCTGCCAAGACTCTTGTCCAACCACCCCGATTTCGGTGCTTCTTCTTGACTGTCGGTACGCGCGTGTAAGTCCCACAAATGTAAATAAAAGTTATGTTCATGCGTGGAGGGGGAAATAGATGGGTTTATCTTGGC
This sequence comes from Calidris pugnax, assembly GCF_001431845.1. Classification (NCBI taxonomy): domain Eukaryota; kingdom Metazoa; phylum Chordata; class Aves; order Charadriiformes; family Scolopacidae; genus Calidris; species Calidris pugnax. Next base: position 807,181 of record NW_015094507.1, read on the forward strand.
TCAGGACAAGCAGCGCGTCCCCGAGGAGCTACTTAGGAGGTTATTGAGAAGCCAACAGCGAAGTGCGGCGGGGCTGTACCTTCCTACATGTGTGTTGCAGAAATTATTGGCATGTTGCTGATGTTTATGGTGAACAAATAGTTTATTTCTGGGCTAAGAAAGATTCCAGTGTAAATACTCAACTGGCAGCTAGCTGGAAGTTTGCCACTTGAAGTTAAAAGGCCCGTGACCAATGGTGTCAGATTAACATTTCCAAGTTGGACAATGTACAAATGGTGTTCTTGGACTGGAATAGAAATAGATGAAAGTGGTCTACTGCAGTGCAAATAACAAACTGGCAACCAGCTGGTCATTGGAAAAAGAACATGCTATGGGAATATGCTTTCTGCAGAAATACTTTATTTTGGAGATAAGCATTAACAATAGGAAGATGAGGCTCATTTAACAAGAACCATATGGTCTCATCCTGCTTTTATTTCACTTAATGGCAAAGCCCTGATTGTCTTTTGTGGATGGGGGACGGGGGTTACTGATAATAAATAAGTAGCACAATAAGTTGCCCGATCCACTGTTGCTCTTCAAAAGGTGTAAACGGTATTTTTAACCCACGTGTTGGTATTTCAGGAGACAATAGCCGAAAGGAAGTGGAATTGAAGGGGCTTCTTGAAAAACAGCAACTTCTGACAAAATAAACCAAGACAAAGATCCATTCAAGATGAAGTTATCAAACCGTGCGAAACCAATACAGCAACGTTTCCAAGCTGGTAAGTGGAGAAGTTGTGGATGGATTAATTAAAAAAAAAAAAAAAGACATTTGGATATTTGTGGGAGGAAACAATAGCCTGTAAAAAGTACCTTATGTGCAGATGGGGGAATAAGGCAGGGACTTTACTGGGGTGATGGCAATGTCCTAAAAGCACTAGCTTGGTTTTTTTAAGAAGCTACACAATCTATTCTGTTAGCAAGATAATTAAAGATAATAGAATTCAGCATCATAGTTTCAGTCTGGTCCCCAAATTGATTTGTGCTACAAAAAAAAAAAAAAAAAAAAGGAAAAGCAAGCCAAGGGAGTTGCAGCCTCAGTGGAAAATCCTCTTTTGGGAACTTTTCAAGGATGTAAAACATCATCTTGAATTGTTTACTTTTATGGGTAGGAAGTAAAAAAGAAGTGAAGTAAGAGTGGAAATGGTCTTCTTACCACAGTTGGAAGGTTGCAGTAAAACCGATACAGCTCAACATTGCAAATTCATTTTTAAAACTGATTTTGTTTGTGGGTTGTTTTTTTTTTTACAGTGGCTAAGGTTTGGTTTTTTGGTCACAAAAAAAAAAAAGGAACATGGAAACTATTTATTATCAAGAAAAATCAAGATTTGAACATGAAAAAATATGGATCGTGTATGCAGAGGCTCACGTCAGCCATTGGATATAGGTACTCACTGCCATTGATTTCCATGTGTCTGGAGACAGCTTATAACACTCAAGGATATCAGCATTTCATTATGTTACATATTTAGATACATCGTATTTCTAACGCTGCTGGTTTTGCTCCCGAAGTTCATTTTTTCCTTCTTTTTGCTGTAAAATATAGCAAATACTGGAAACGATACAGAATTTGGAGCACATGTAGATTCAGATGTTCAGTTCAAATCTATTAGTTCATCTCCTGGTTTCACTTTGAACACCCCCTTCCTCTTCCCCTTCCCCAGGACTCATTTCTCATTTCCCCAGCACAGGAAGGACATGGACCTGTTGGAGCAGGGCCAGAGGAGGCCACGAAGATGATCTGAGGGCTGGAGCCCCTCTGCTGTGAGGACAGGCTGAGAGAGTTGGGGGGTTCAGTCTGGAGAAGAGAAGGCTCCGGGGAGACCTTAGAGCCCCTTCCAGTCCCTCAAGGGATCTACAGGAGAGATGAGGTGGGACTTTTGATGGGGGAGTGTGGTGATAGGATGAGGGGTAATGGTTTTAAACTGAAAGAGGGGAGATTGAGATGAGATCTCAGGAAGAACTTCTTTGCTGTGAGGGTGGTGAGAGCCTGGCCCAGGTTGCCCAGAGAAGCTGGGGCTGCCTCATCCCTGGAGGGGTTGAAGGCCAGGTTGGAGGGGGCTTGGAGCAACCTGGTGTGGTGGGAGGTGTCCCTGCCCAGGGCAGGGGGTTGGGACTGGATGATCTTTAAGGTCCTTTCCAACACAAACCATTCTGTGGTTCTCCTGCATGGCTCAGGGCAGGCTGCACACAGGTGAGCCCCGGCGGAACAGAATTTTGGATGCCAACCCCTTTAGGATTCATTTTTTTCCAGGTTTCCAGCAGCAATTCTCTAACGAAAGAGAATGAGAGGGGGACTTAGGCTCGGTGTCCGTTTCTAGAAGCAGCATTAATTTGGCAACATTACCAATAAATAAACAGCCCTTAAAGAGCAGGACCCCGCCACCCAGGACCCCCAAAGCTGGGGGAGAACCCTCCGATTGCCCTCCCTCCCTCTCTCGCTGTCCTTCCCCCCGAGCAGCGGGGATAGCTGAAGAAGCCTGTCATCGTTTTATTGCTGTTTCTAATAAACACATATGGTGATGCGTAGAACAAGAACAACAGCGCGTCGCTATTGTTCAGCGCACGGCCATATGTGGGCTGTCCAGCAGCTCGGCAGCTGCGTCGTGAGCGCTCAGGAATGTCGATAGCCCGGAGAGAAAGGAATGATTTTTGAAGGGCTCCCAGCCTCGCAAACAGCGCGCGTCTGCTTTACATACCGCCGTTGCTAAAACAACTTCTTCTTCTGCCCGTGCTCTGCCAAAAGCATAGACGGGGCGTTAGTCACGGCAGAAGTTTATAAGGTGATTAAATTGTTAGCCATCGCAAGGCAGAGGCTGAGAAATTAGCCGGGGCTCATGTTGAAGGGAGCTTTGCAAAGCAAACAAACCCCAAATAAGTATATTTTTACGCCTATAAATACTGCGTGGTTATATACATATCTCTGCATCTGTATGTGTGTATTTATACAGTTAGTACTTTTTTTTCTTTTTAACATCGGAAACTCAGGCACTTGCACATCTAGTACTTCACATAAGAAAAACTTGAACCCTGGTGCTAATCCCTATTTATTTTATCCCGTTGTGCAAGGTTGGAAGGCATGCGATTTACCAATAGTTTGCTCTCCATTAGCTGCATTCCCCCCTGGCCTCGTGTGGCTCTGCTGGGGCTGGATGATGCATACTTGAGTGATGCAGAGGCAGCCCAAACGTGATGGTTGGGATGCCTCGCGTACATCTGTGTTTCTAACACTCTTCTTTTCCTGATGCCATATTTACCCAGCAACCTGATGGAAAATGAACAGCCCATCTGTACATCTTCATTTTTCCATAAGTGCGTTCGGGGGAGAGAGAAGCTGTGATTGAGGGGACAGAGAAATAAAACTTAAAGCAGGCAACACTTTTTTTCAAATTTGGACAAACACAGGCAGGCAACCATGTCTTTATTTAAGCACTTGAATAATTTAACCGATTTTTTTTCTGTTTGAGATGCTGAGTACCTACTGTAAAAAAAGAGGAGAGAGAGAAAATTGTAAGGGATCCAAAATTCAACTGCTTGCATATGTCTCCGAGCGTGGCTTTTAGAAGTCTGATTTAAATATCAAAGTGTGAATGGTTTTGGTCAGCGTTTCTAAGGCATGGCGGGAAGTCCTCGGTCTTGTATTCCTTTTGCGTGCCCCTCACGCACACACCATCTTTGGGGCACACAAATTACCTGTATAATGGGACATGATTTGAGTAACCTATAAAGCCCCGGAAGAACCGCATCCAGGCGTTCACAGAAACCCTAGACCAGCTCAGTTGTGCCAAAATCCACAACCGGTTTTGCCCGGTAAACGAAACCACAAACATTTGCACACTCAGATATCCTAACAAAAAGTAAATATTCTGCATGACGTACTTTTCAATATTGTACACAGTAGCACACACACACAAAAAAAAAAATAGGAAAAAAGAATTTAACTTCTGTTTACTCCATCTTAGGCAGTTCTTTACCAATGGGTAAAGCTGAAATGCCCACACCCACTCTCCTTGAACTAATGAAGGGCCGTATTTTTCCCCTCTGACAGATGAACATGGCTCTCGGTTCCTCCTGGGAGTGGTGACAGGACTTCAAAAAAAACCCTGCACCATGGCCTGATTTTCAGAGGTCTCCAGCATCCCCCCAGTTCCTGTTGACTTGTAAGCGACGTGCAGCTTGAGGTTTTGCTTGTTCCTCAGCTGAATCTTTCAAAACTCGTGATGTCTCAGCATGAGTCAGTGTTTTATGTAACCCCAGCTTGCATTCCTCCAAACCCCTCCTGAGCTCGGAGCGCTCCAACAGCCAACCTCAAATTCTTCATCCTCGCAGCTGACAACTGTGGTCCTCCGGCAGCGGCACGACAAGTTCCTCACGCTGCTCCTGGGGGTGGGTTTGGGGCCCCAGCGTGGCTCTCCGAGTGCAGGGACTGAGGCTGGAGGAAAGCTGGGCTGGAGGAGGAAGCTCCACTCCACAACGGGCAAGATGTTGGGCTTTCCTGCATCAGAAGTGCCCACTGCCAGTTCTGTCCAGCTGTTCGGTGGTTTTTTTTCTCTTCCTTTCTCTTTCCTTTTGTCTTCCTTCCTTCCTCTTCCTTTTTTCTCCTCCAGCATCAGAGTTATCCATGCCTCTACCAGAAAAAACCAAACATTTTCCCATAAAAGTGGTAGGAAGGGAGGACACCGCTGTGGTGGATCCCACTGGCTGTTGGTCCCTCTGTAGGCACCTTGGATGGCATCTTCAGTTCCCACTCCTGGCACCCTACTTCACCCTGAAGCACCTCAACAAGCTCAAGAGGTAGATTATTACACCATAATTACTTTTTTCACTATTTTCTGTGAATGCACTGAAATATATTAAAAAATCGATGGGAGAAGGTAAGAAGCGAAACCCCTTTTTTTTTTTCCATCCTGACTGATTTTCTCTTCAGAGGTGGAAAATCTCCACCCATGATGGCAGTTTCCCATGCCCATCTTTTCAGGGGACCTCCTCGTTGGTGGGACAGACCCTTCTCAGCCTCTCGGGGTCAGCACAGCTGATAAAGCAGGAAATGTTTATGATATTTAGAGAAACCATGCAGGAATGTGAAGATGAAGACAGGGAGAATGTGTGCCAGTCTGCTCCACTAACCTACTCGGATGCACTGTGGTAGCAGCAAAATAACCTGCCATCTGATGCTCTGGATGCTGTGACCCTCTGCTGGCACCGTGCAGACCTCAGGTATGGAAACCCTCCCCTGGCAAAATTTCTTGTCCTCGTTAGTGCAGCAATTTGAAATACATGTCTGTAGGGTCACGGCCAAGTTTGGTGATTGTGAGGAATGTGCTCTACAATGTTGGGATCCATTCCCTTCTTCTTTGGCCACCCAACAAACCAGCATCTTTCCCACCTTCGTTCCTCCAAGAAATGTCTATGTTAAAACACTTTTTTTTCCTCCAACTGTATCAGTTGGCCTTATAAAAGGTGTAACCTCTTCATACATGGGTGCCTGCTCTGTACCAACACGTAGCATTTCAGTGCTGGCAGCCTACCTCCTGCTTGGGCAGGAGCTAAAAGGTTGGCCATGGTTGGTTTTTCCTGAAGAATTTGGGCAAAATTGTTTTACAGCTGGTTTTGCCTATGGCTTGCCTTTGGTGTTTTTTTTCACTGCAGACCTCAAAAGCAATCCCCTCGGACATGGTTATATATATTTCACTGTAAGTGAAAGAGAAGAAAACAAATAAAAACACAACGAGGCTCTTTCTCCACGTTGGTACTTTCTTCAGACTTTCTACCGAGGATTTCCAAGTGCATTTGTCATCGTACGGTAAGGGCTCTGAATGAATTTATTGATGGTAGCTGGAAAAAAAAAAGGGAAAAAAATGAATGAAATCCCTCGAGGCAGAAGGTATGTCATGAACTTCCCCAAGTTATTTGCAAATGTTTCTGCCAGTATCAATAAATCCCTCAAATTTCAAGATAGGCTACATTAATTACAGGATGGCATGATGTATTTAAAGGTTGCTGAAAGTTCTATCTGCGATCAGTCGTGTTCGAACTGCAGGTTGATGGGAAATATTTGTTATTTTAATACGTAGGCACGCACGCGAGCAGCAAGAGCCTCCATGATGTTTTAATAGGCTTTTATTAGTTCGTACTCTCCTTGTAATCTTGTTTTACAGTATGTGCGCTCAATGTGTTTGTGTCTATGCTCTTCATGCACACGTCGCAGGATGCCAAAACAGCCTTCTGCTTCCTTGTTTCCAACCACTTAGTCAGGCACTTGAACGCTTTCCAAATCTTGTTAAAAACCAGAAATAGCGCTATCACTTCTTGCCGGAGAGCGCAGAAGAGGTGGAGATGGTGGTGGACGGAGAGGGCAGGGGAAAAGTGAGGAGGAGGAGGAGGAGGAGGCAGCTGGACGGTGGGGGGATCTTCATGGGTGAGCTCAGAAAAGCCTCCGTGCCACCACCGCCCAGACCTCATCTGGGGCTTCCCCGCTGTCTTGCTGTGGAAAGCGGGGGGTTTGGTTCACTCGCTGGATGGAAAACGCACTGCAAAGATGCTCCTTGTACATCACCTCCCGTTTAAAAACTCTAGGCACCCAGAGTTCCCTGGCCAAAAATCACAGGGTGTTTGTTTAATGATTTATTTTTATTTATATGTATATGTAATTATTATTATTATTTATTATATACATATAAAATCTTAGTTATATTTAAATTTTACACTTTTTTCCCCAGGAAAATTGGAAGTAACATGCAAATAGGAGTGGGGTTTTTTTCTGAGCAAAATAGATTTAAAAATCAACTTTATTTTATTCACTATTTTTTTCCAAAACTGAACTAAGCAGGCCAGCTCAATCTAGATTCAATAAATGCTTCAGAAGTTCATTTCTGGTGAATTAAAAATTGCTCCTGAGACTTCAAAGTGTTCCAGCCAGGTGAGGTCTTGCTGGGGAACAGTGGGATCATGTAATACGGGTGATCCTGGTTTCTCCAGAACATGTGCTCACTGCTTGTACCTCTTTTTTCTGCTTAGACTAGATGTTTTCTGGTGTGTATCTCTTAGGCAAGGAAGCATCAATTTTGGCTGGTGCTTGGAAGCTGTATTAATTAACTGGACACGCAACTGGAGGCAGCAGCAGAGAGTGTTTTCCTTTGGATTGCTCTTGCAGATGTGGATTCTCTGATGTCTACAGGTGGTTGAGTTCTTCCCATTGGTTGGGGGAGTCAATGGTGGTTGCCTTGGTTCCCTGTCTCCGTGAGGTGGGAACATCTGGCCGGTTTGACTGCAGCCACCCAATGGCTTTAAAAGCAAACACTGACGCAGGCGTGTGCCCACGCACCCGTACATCCACGCAGAACGTGATGAGGAGCCAGTCCCTATAGCCTTAAAGAAACCCAGATAAAAATAATGTTGCCATAAGAAGCTGATGTTATGCATGAGTAAGATGACTGCGAGGCTCCCACTGCCTACTGAGAGGCACTGGGGTGTCACATTCCATTAAGGAACTTGCCGAGGAGTCGTGACACAGCCGTTGCTGACTGTCTACGCTACAGCCCGCCTTTGTTCGTGGTCAGCAAAAAAGCTGGTCAAATAACATTGATCAGATTGTTTACTTGGCATGTCCCCCACAACCTGAATAACTCCTTTTTGCAGGGTTATTTTCACCCAGGTGACATGCTAGATGCAGCGCTAACTAATATAATTATCAAAATCTGATGGTCTCAAAAGAAAGTTTGAAGTCAAGTGTTGGGTTTCTCAGTGGAGCAGCGTTTGTGGCCCCAACCAGCCATGTACTGAGGAGCAGATGGCCGTGTTCTGAGACTTCTTCGTCTTCTTCTCATAGTATCTCCTTGCAGACACAGCCTCCATGAAACATCATGGCAGGTAAGAGCTGTCCAAGCCAAGTTGGGCAGCAAGAGTGCATCATCTCCTGGGGGGAGGTTCATGGTGTCTCAGACCACCGAGCCTTCCACCCTGCTACCAAACTGGGGTAAAAGAGCCACTTCTCAGGGAGAAAGAACCAAGTTGGGTGCTCGTGTTTGATGGTCAGCCCTCCTAGAGGTAGCAAAGCTCAGCTCTAGCCCTTGGGATGCGGAGGTGGTGAGAAATAGTGGCGTATTTTTTAATTTGTAGAGGGTTGATGTCATGGGTTGGGTCTTCTTGCTCCTCCAAGAGCAAAGGATATGGGTGAACCTCTCCCAATATCAGCCTGTTCTCAGTGCAGCAAGGATGGAGGTCATGCAGGATCACATTAAATCACATTTTTCAAATGAGTGGTGTCTTTTTTCATTTTTTTTTCAGGAAAGCAACGAACCTGCTTACCCCAAGGCTGGTGCACTCTTGGAAAGTGAAATATACATGGTAATAATGATGGCGGGAGGGAAAAATTCTCTTTCATAAGAAAACTCGGTGCGTAAACACAGCTTCATTTCGCCCATAAGAAGTTTGTGCAAGTGCAGAAAAGTCCAGGTTTTTCTCCTGCCCCCCCAAAGAAACATAATCCAGAGTTTATATCGGATGGTTTATGGGAGTTTATTGGAATATCCAACAGGGTTCATGTAGTGTGTCATAAGGTAAAGCCTGTTCGTTGGTGATTTACAAGCAGTGTGTGCCGGTGTTACTGTAATTTATAGACCACAGATGGTCAGGGGGTGCCCCTGCTGACTTGTAGCTGAATAAGAAGCTGAGCCCTGCGTGTCATCTGCTGCAGGTACCTCCGGCTCACTTCCCCAAATTAGTGCTGATGGAGACCTGCCTTCAAACCCAGAGGGTCCCGAGACCTCTGCCTTCTAAGCTGGGCCCGTTTCGGGAGGGGAGAGGCCACAAATGATTAAGGCTGGGGGAAAAAAAACCAACCCCGAGCAGATCGGAACAGCACCAAAGGAAAATTGCTTTTTACGATAATAACTTCCCTTCTCAAGGCTGGTACTTCATTTGATGGTTTTTTGTCACCTGTTAAATGGAGAAGGAAGAATGTCAATCCCTCCTTTCATACCCTGGTCAAAGACAAACATCTCCTCTACAAAAATTTATATATATTCATAAATCTCCCTTGTAATGCCCTGTAAGATAGATCCTACCTTTTTTCCTTGTAATTTTCCTCTTTTAGGTAATTACTCTTTCACTATATTTTACTACGACTTTCTTTCCTGCCTGAAGTTTACCTAAGTCACTGCTTCCTTAAGCCTGATTAAATAATTGTCTCTTTATCCCAGCACATCTTTCTGATCCCCTAGGAATTTCTTCCTGGTGGATGCACGAGGCGGAGGGAGGACAGGGCTGACGGCACGTCCCACCCAAATCTTCAGGAGAATTAATTATTATTTTTTTAGCCAGGGGATTGGGCCCCCTTTTCACTTTAAATTTTCTCTGGTTGACAAGGTTCTTGGCGTCGCCTCCTATTTCTCCCAGCCCTGTTTTGGTCTTGGCCATGCGTGGCCTTGCTCCCGACGGCAGGAATACCGCGGTGGTCCCCGGCACCATCCGGCAGCCTTCAGAGGGATGTGCTGGATCTGGGGATCAGCTCAGCTCCCCTGCTCCAGCAAGGTCATGCCTTTTAACAAGGTGCCGCCGATTCCCCTTTTTAAAGGGCATTGATTATGTTTTGTTAAAATGGGCTTTGAACCCAGCTGACCCTTCACCACGTAGGACATCTCAGGGTTTGGTTTTTTCCCTGCCTGGACCACACTTGACACCTGTTGGGTAAACATGGCTGCAAATGCCACTGCGAGAACCCTGTGTCCCAGCCCAAAACTAAGGGGCTTCATGGTTTTTTTTCTCTAAAGACCTAAGAGAATTTGGTGGCTTCCTTAGTTAATGAAAAGAAAAAAAAACAAACCCACAACTTTGTTATTTCTTATCAAGATGGGGGAAAAAAACCCCACCTGATAGACAAAAGAAGCAGAAGGAGAGCTGTAATGGAAATAAAATTGACAGCCTCTCAAAACTCAGGTGGCACTTTCCTTTTCCAGTTAATTACAGTTTTAATTACATGGCTTCTTGTGACTCCTTGATACCTAATAAACTAGACTCTGTGGGGCGGCAAAGTTGAGTTTTGCTTGAACTGCAGGTGTAAGGCTCAGCATGAAACATAAATCAACTTCTTAAACATGTTCCCAGGGTGTGTTCAGGCTTTTTCTTCCTATTCGCTTGTAAAAATCACATCTTTTCACCATTGTTGGGTTAAAAAAAAAAAAAGAGAGAAAAAGGATTGAAGCTACAATGCAGTGAGTATTACCTTTGTGTCTTTGGATATAGAGGTCCCCTTTTAAGCAGGGAAAAAAAGGCTTTTCTTTTGAGCTCAGATCTGATAAATTTTAAAGGAGTGATGCATTATCCGTACAGATCTTCTTGCATAATCATTTTTTTAGTGCATAAGATAGGAGAGGAAAGTACATTAGCAGCGTGGCAGCGAGGGGAGATTGGTATGTGGAAAATAAAGAGACTTTCAGCCTATTGGAGCTGCCTCTTCTGAAGGTTCTGAAAACAGAGAGTGCCTGTTTATTCTTTGTGCGTTGTGCCCTGGAAATCTGTGCTCCAGTGAGGTTCAAGCCCAGTGCCATACATCACCCGTCAGCGGGGTAACGTGCTCGTGACCTGTTGCAGCAAAACGCTGGAGGAAAACATGGTCCAGAAGTTCCTGTTGGTCTCAACCCCAGAACATCTGATGGGGCCACGAGCCCAGAGAGCTCTACTGTCACAACCACACATGAAAAGGTCTTCCCTTTTCCCCAAACCAAACTCTTGTAAAAAGAGGGGAGGAGAAGAAAAGGAGAGGAAGGCAAGAGGCAGGAGAGCTTCACAGATGGTACTTAAATGTTGGTGCAACACAGGAGCAGCGAGGTTCAAGTGTGGGACATGAGAGTCCTCCTTAATCTGTGAGCCACAATCTTGGAAGGACTTTATTTTCTTAGTGTCTTCTTACTCGTTTTATCCTCATTATGAGTGGAGAAGGAGAGCTCTGGGACAAACCTGCCTGGTTAGCAGCTTTCCATACCCAGTAAAGGGAAGGTGGGAGAGAAGTTGCCATGTCCTGCTTGCTTTTCCACATGAATTTTTGGTTTCTGGGGTTTTCCCATCGCTGGTTACCTGAGGTAGTGCCATTGTGCTACTCCTTGACTGGACCAAGCGTGCTGAAGGCAGCTGAGGATCTTTCTTGCTCCTCCAAAAGCTTCGTGACCGTCCTCAAGACAAACTCTATAGACTTGCTATTCTGGTTAAGCAAAAATCTTCATTAAAGGCAGACCACAGAAAATATTAACTTTTTGGAAGACAAGGAAAGCCTAGATCAGCCCAAAAAATTATCTCTTTTTCAGCCCCGCTTGTCACATCAGCACTACAGGAGTTGCAGAGGGAAGGCTGAACTCCACAGCTGGATGATCTTTCCTTCAAGGACTTCTGCAGCCCCCAAGCAACAGCCAGCACTGCTGCCCCTTGTAAAAAGCCGGATGGATCCATGAAGCTGTTGCTTTTCTCCTCTTCAAGTCCTCCCCATCGAAACCTACCCCCAACTTGACACCCGGAGCAAAAGAACTGCAGGAGCTGAGGGTGGATGGAGATACTTAACGTCCAGTTTGGCTGTGGCTATGGATACCCGCACCGTATCATGTGTATAACGTGGTTTGTGTTGCCTGGTGGCAATGGTGGCATGGTGACGTGAACTTTTGTGCCAGCCAACAGTCCAGGAGGACCTCAGTGCTGTGGAACCCCGAGGCTTTGTAGCCTAAATCCTGAAACTGGAGGAGGCACACCTCAGGCAGACAGCTCAGTGTCTTTAAATACCAGTGTTAACTCTGAAAATTAACTGGGAAAGTAAAAAAAAAAAAAAACAAACAATCCTACAGGCAAGCGAGAATTTGCAAGAGGAAGAAAAAAAGAATTCTTCCCGTCTTCCTCCCATGTAAAGTGTTTCATCATCATTTTCAATTAGTCTTGGTTTTATTTTTGAAACCACACAGAGAGGCAATTATAGTGCTGTATATACTTTCATATATAGTTTTTCCAGAGTGGGAAAGGCAGGGTAACATTAAGGAAAGGAAGAAGAGTGGGAACAGGACTTTAAAAGATAAAAGAAGGTTAAAAAAAACCAACAAAAAAAATACTTCTCATCCTAGCACTACAAGTGGGGTTAGGAGTGAGAAGAAAGAGAAGAAAAAAATGAAATATACGAAAGATTTTGGTTCACAACAAAGAAATGAAGCAAAATTTTACAGTTGAAACAGACTATGCTTTTTTCTTTTTTTTTTTTCAAATGTGTCCTGTGATGGACAAGGAGGAAAAGAGATGTGTGTGTGCCAGAGTGGGGGAGAGGACACCTTCTGTGGGTGTTGAGCTGCCTGTACCTGGAGGTGCAGGCAGCATCCTCCAGCTTGTTGGGAGCTTAACCACAGCAAGTGAGTGGAGAAAGCTGTGGCATGGAGCTGGAGGAAGCACAAGGAGATGAGAAGGAGCATCCTACAGCGAATACATCCCTGGTCCCACCATGGAGGGGGAGGGCGGCGTAGTGTGCACTAAACCATATGCCACCGACCCATATGGCAATGTGGTCTGAAGCCTTTCAAGGCGGTTCCAACGGGGGAAAGGGCTTGAAAAGTTTTCAAACGGGGTTTTTATGGTCTGCTGAAACACGAATGACCGTTTTTTTCATTCTTCAGGGGAAGTTTATCTGGAGGAAGGTGGGCGAGGGGCAGCCACCCTGAGCCTGGTTCCTGCTCCTGAGCTGGACTGGGGAAGCGTCACCGTGTGGGGAGTGCATTTCTCCCCGAGTTGTGGGCAAGTTGTGCTTTAATAATGGCATAACAGATAGTGCATGAAAGGAACACGAGCTGCAAAAATGATCCCATTGGGAAGGAAGCTTGGAAGAGGTTTTTCTTTCTGAACTTGACACCAGGGCCGGGAACCCAGCACACATCTGTGCAAACCTGCCCTAGTTCAGAAGGGATTGGGCATTTGGAAATCTCACCCTTGCTTGAGGCAGCCCCACTGAGGTGGGGTGGACTTAGCTGGGGAGTGGGCTTTTTTCAGCATCCCACATTGTGCTGGGATGAGGTATGTGGGGGCATCAGAGGAGCAGCAAGGGATGAGGGCTCTCTCTGGGGAGAAATCCTGCATGACCATGGCTCTGCAAGAGGGTGGGCTGAGTGGAGAAATGATGATGAAAGAAGCAGCAGCACCATCCTCGTGGCTGCAGGAGCTGTTGGCCATGCCTTGGCATGAGCAGGGTCACCAGCAATTGGGTGCTGCACTGGGCTCCCAGGTGTATTGCTTATGTCCCTGTAGCAGACACAGGGGTGGTGGCAAGGGTATAGCTGGAGGAGCCTTCATCCCTTCAGTCCTTTTTGGGATACCATTCCTTGGAACAGCCTATAGTGTGAAGAATCATGGAATGGTTTGGGTTGGAAGGGACCTTAAACATCATGTAGTTCCAACCGCCCCGCCAAGGGCAGGGACACTTCCCAGTAGACCAGGTTGCTCGACGCGCCATTGGCTTGCAATGAAAGATCTAAAAGGCATTGAATGAAATGGCTAGGGAAAAAAATATAAATCTGCTCACTCAACGTATTTTACTTATCTGCAAAGTTTTGTGGCTAAATGCAAGGTGAAATGTCCAATGACATGGCAGGCTTTTCTCATAAGTTGCATGTTTGTTGGTGTTTCTCATCTACGTTCTGCTCCTGGCATCTTGTAATGGAAGGAGAAAAACAGTTTCCAGGAAAATGTAAAATAATCCCTAATCTATTGGTTTAAAAAAAAAGGGGGGGGTTCTAAAATTTGCAAAAATAGAACTAGCATACCCCAAACGCGACCTGGATGTTGTTCTCCTTTAATCTCAGGGATTTGGAGAGGGCTTTGTGATTCTTGAAGATCCCACCTCGTGAAGATCGATTTCAAACTTGGGCTGGAAGAGGCATCAGAGCAATGGAAAAATGTTCTGAATGATGGTCACGTACCCACCTCAGAGCGACTGAAGAGCACAGAGAGAACAGCCCATCCAGCAATGTTCCCACCCACGGTAAGCGCTGCAGATCTATTGCCTTAGGGGATCTATTATTTTCTGGTTAAACAAATCTATCTATTGTTTTAACCAGCTTAGCTTTTTTTAAGCCAGACCTTCACAAACTCGCTCTGAGCTCACCTAAACAATCCTGGTTTTTAACTTTTATGGGGAATGTGACTTATGATTTACTTGATAGCTACAGTGAGCCTAATGAAATAAAAGCCTGACCTGTGTGATGTGTATAGGCTACTGTATTATAAATATTTAATAAGTTATATGGAAAAAAAGAAAATATAGGGGTTACAGAAATCATATTAAAGCAACTAAGTAAATACAAAGAAGGTTAAAGTGTCTAAGTCTATATGGTGTAAAGGCTAAAGCAAACCAGATCTCTCTTCTAGATACTTTTCCATGTACAGCAGTAACTGGGCTGCATGAAAATAAGGCAAGTATTTAAAGACAGGAAAAAAAAAAAAAAAGAAAAAAAGAAAAAAAAGAGAGATCTAAAGCATTTGGTTGGCATTGATAGCAATCATTTCAAAAAGCCCTGGAAGGTTTAAAGAGAATTAGAAAGGATTTTGCTGGAATCAAAGGGAGAGCGCTTTCCACGGCTGGACGTGTATTTGGGTATCTGCAAACTGATTACATCAGAGTGAGCAGAACAGCCTTGATCATCCAGGACTTTTAAAATCAGAAGAAAGGGGTTTTCCTGTTTGGGCTCTTTTTTTCTCACTCACACATCTTTCGGCTTTCATTCTCCTGCCTCCTTGATGGTAAAGTAACATTTGTTTTGGCACGGGGGCTCGTGGAGCCCTTTGAAAGGCCCTGTGGGTCTAGCAGCTCCAGCGCGCACCAAACCCGCGGGGGCTGAGCAAACCTGGAAATATTTAGGTTTAGGGGTTGTCTCTGTGTTGTTTTTAAAGAAGAAGTGGATACCTTCACACTTCACCGCAATATCCGCCGGGATGCAGGCTGGGCTCCTGGCTCGCCGCCTCTCCGTTCCTCTGGCCGTGCCAATCCCAGAACCAGCTCTCCAGCCAAAAATAGGGGTTTTTCACGAGGATCTTGCCATGGTGGGCGGTTCACCCTTGGTGTCATCCAGCGGAGAGAAGGCGATCGAGTCCCACCACCACCACCCAGGCTTGCCCTCACCTCCTTCACCCTGGTGGTGGTCTTGGCTCTTTGCTCCTGGCCCCCCCGGCGGGCTGGGAGGGAGCTGGGATGGTGCCTTGCTCCGTCATCCTGTGCCAAGGGTGGATTTCTGTTGGGGAGAAAAATAAGAGTACAGAGGGGAGCGAGGCAAAACCTTGGAGCCAACCTTAAGCCTCCCTGATGCCAAGAGGGACATCTCCTCCCCGGGAGGACATTCACCAGCCCCCCCCCCAGGAGCTGGTTTGGCTTGTGAAGCCTGCTGAAAACAACTCCCATTTGGGGGTTTTGGGGTTGTTTTTCTTTTTCTTTGAGTTTTGTGGTTTTTTTAAGCTTTCTCCTGGCGTAGGGAATGGATTTGGCCGGCGGGAGGTGTGGGAGCAGGGGAGAGGGGACTGTGGCAGAGGAGAGCGGGAGGGAGACCCTCCCCTCGCAGAAGGGCTCGCATTGGTGGGGCTCTCCCCACCGGCCCCCCTCCTCCCTCCCCGCCATGGCCAGAGGAGGGCAAGGCAGGCCATGGGATGAGATCAACCCAAGGGCGAGAACTGGGGGTGGGGAGACTTGGGGAGGGTTGTTTTGTTGTTTTGGGGTTTTTTTTTTCCCCCTTAAGTCCCAACATATGTTCCATAGAAATTTTAAAGGTGGAAATCTGGGGCAAGCGCGGACTGACGGCCAGCAAATCTAGCGCTAACAGGCACAAATGAAAATGAAATTATGCTCATCCCGCCCCTTTCTACTGTGTCCACATTGTCAAATTCGGTAAACAAGCGAACGAGGTGACCCAGCCTCCAGCAAAGCTGGCAAGAGCTTTTCCTTTCCATTTGATGGAGTAGCCTAAGCTGTTTTGAGGTCGGGGAATGCGTTTTCTTGCCATTTCCCCCAATGATGTATATAAGTCAGGCACGGAATCTCCAACACCCAGGAACTCTTGTGTTTTTAAACCCTCACATGGATTCCTGCTGTGACCCGTGGAAAAGACTCCCACGTGGGCTCTGGTGGGTTGGTGTGTTGCCCGGAGCGGCGTTTCCCCGCCTGTGCCCGGGGTACCGAGGGCACTCGGCCACCCCACTTCTCACACGAGCCCATCTCAGCTTCAGAAGCCTATTTTTATGGAGAAGGAGGGGTAGAAAAACTCACTTCTCACTGCAAATAACAGCACAAATTCACCTATTTAAAGACATGCTTTTTTTTTTGCAGATGACCTTTTTTTTTTTTTTTCTTTTTGCAGTATTTTCCCTGCTACAGTTACCATCCTAAATAACGCTAACCCATCTCGCTGCTGCCGATGGAGAGGCTTTACAGTGCTACGGAGAACTATTTTGAAGGTACAAATCACTTGACCTAAAGACTCTCCCTGGAGTGTCGGTGCCTTGCACTACATTTTCACTCTGCCAAACCCTTTATTTAGCACATGCTAAAGAACATTTAACATTTAAAGATCCCCTCTGTACATCCTCTAAATGTCTCTATCCTTTGCTTTTAGATTAATATGTCTTCTGTGAAAATGAGATAATTGATTACAGAGCCGTATTATTTACAAATGAAGTGTTGTTCATGTATTGACCTTTCATTTCTATAGCTCAATACTAGTCCTTGTACAGCATTTTTAATTAGCGAAACGGTAACAGAATTAGAAGAAAAGGGCGAGAAAAAGAGCTTATGTGGATGCTTTTAGTAAATTGAATCCTTAAGATGACTTGCACGTTTAAAAATGTAAAAAAAAAAATTCATGTTAGGTCAGATTCTATGTCCCAACGCTTGGTTTGGAAAGAGAAAGGAATCTTCTGCTTCCAAAGGCACTGCTGGCAGAAATGCAGAAGGAAAGGGCTGGTCAATAGACAGGAGTGAGCCCTTCACCCTGGTCCTTCTTCACCAAGGGATTAATTTCAGCCCCATCTCCTTGATGACCGACCAGCAAAGCCCACCTTAGCATTTCAGGAATGAATGGCACCGATAAAGTCGGGGGTCTCAGGCGAGTGCAGAAAAGCAAGGCTCCCAAAATTAGAAATGCCAAACAGGCTAGAAATGCCAAAAAGGAGAAGCGTAACAAATTCACCCCTCCTGCAGCAGGACAGGGGCCACCTGGCTTGTGCGAACCAGCCTGGTTTAAATCTGGATTAAATAACGTTGCAGATCAGATCTTGGGGAGGTTTGGGTGGTGAATGGTCTGTGCAGCCCTTCTGAACCCCTTCCCCAGCCCTGCTGCCTGGCACTCGACAGCCCTGAGCTCAGGATGACTCAAACCCAGCTGGAAGAGGGATAGAGTAAGGAAGCAAGAAGAAAAGATGAAATATGGCATAAATAACAGTCCATGGGAGTTTGAGGTTTAAAAAGAAATATGTTCTGCTTGGGAAGGGGAGGGGTATTTCGTGAGAGCCACGAACAGGCTTGGGAAAGCTTTGGGTTTAAGGAATAGTTGGGGGGAAAAAAAAACCCCTCTCCTGCCATGAGCGTGTCGTAGTCCCAGTGTAAATGCTTTGGTCTGTTTGCGTCTGGTTTAGTTTGACCTCTTGAATGAGTAACTGCTTCTAAAGAACGTGGGGATTTTGATGGGGAGAAGGCAGGCAGCTATCTGTGGGGTGCAAGCCAAGCCAATCGTGATGCTTCCTTCCACTCCTGGCTGGGCTGGTCAAAGATGCTCGCAACACGGAGGAAGCACAAACCCTTGCAATGCTTTAATTTCCACTAATGCAAGCAGACAAACAACACCAAAAAAAAAAAATTGTAAAAATCAGCTAAATTTAGCTAGACCATGTGCATCTAATAAAAAGCCAAACAGGCAGAGCTGACCTCAGGTTGATTCCACTGTCCTTCCCCGGGTAGGTGGAGGAGGATTTTCCACATGGACTTCCAACGGGTTCAGACCCATGAATATAAATATCTGAAATATAAAGCAAATAGTTTCTTTTCTCAGTAACAAAGATGATAGTTAATGTCCTTACAGCTATAAAGGAACCCAAAAAGAGGGTTTTTTATCTATATATCTATATCTATCTATCTATCTAGATAGATAGATATAGATAGATAGATATAGATATATAGATATCTCTTTTTATTAATGCAGCAGAAACACATTAAAAATGTCTTTCATTGCAAGTCTGGAGAAAAGTATTAAGCTCAAATAACGTCATCGAGGAAAGATAGAGAAAAGTAACGGAGGGAAGGCTTTAAGTGCATGTTCAGCATCCTGTGGATGCAAACAGTTCACATTTCGGAGGGTCTGTTTTGGGGGGACTTTTGTCCCCGTTCTCATGGGCTCACAGGCAACGGCCGCTGAAACTATGAAAAAGAAGGAAGGAAAAAAAATCACTTTGGCGTCCTTCAACGCTCTTTGGGGAAGGAGAACGTGCTGCTTTGCTGGCTAAATTGTTCACAGCTTTGTCCGAGGCATCTCAGCTATCTTTTTTCTTCCTGGGGGCCTGGTCCCCATCCCCTCTGAGCATCATCACCATCAGCCCCCGGCAGCGATACCCCCTTCTTCCTGACCAGCCACTCCTGTTCAATGCCCTTGCAAGGAACAAAATTAAATGTATATTTGGTACAGCTGAAACAATTCTGCTTTTTGTGGTTGGCTCTCCCACACAACAGTCGTCCATTGAGGACACAACCCATGGTATAATTTTGCAGGAGGTGGCAGCAGCCTCCTGGCATCCCCACCATGTGGCTGTCCCCATGGAGGCGCAAAGAAGTCCCTAAATAGGACCCGGCCACGCCAAATAACCAAATTTTAGCTGAAAATAGGAGATGGGGGCGGGGGGAGCACGGGGTGCTGCTGCTTGAGCACAATATATCCCATACATCCAGCTTGCTGGGCTGAGCAGGACGCGGGGACCTCTCAGATGTGGAGCCAATAGGGAGCACTTGGGCTACCTGGGATTTTATAAATCTTTCAGCTATCAGTCTTTCAGAGCTCCAAATGCAAAATCCAGCAGCCCAGGATATCATGTGGATTTATGACTTGGGATTTATGAACTGGTCTGGATAAAATAAGAACTGCCTTGACATTATTTTTTTTTTTTTGTTTGAGGTTTGAGGAAAAGAAATAATAAAAAAATGAAGACATGGGTTTTTTTTTACCCCCCCTTTCAAAGCTTGCTGTTTATACACATATAGATGTTTTGTGTATATTCAATAATTTTGATATTTTTTTTTCTTCTTACCTGTGTGCTTCCTGGGGCTGGAAGTGGAGGAAGGCTTTCCTGCCTGGCAGGAATGGCTCAAGAAAAACGTGGTCTCTAGGCAGCGCTGGCCCCACTCCTGGAGTCAGGAAATGTTTAGGGAGAGTTCTAGATGTTTCCAACCAGTAGGTAGCTCCCCACAGTGCAACTGCCCCAGCCCTCACCTGCTTTCATCAGTTTTTTCCTTAAAATTTTTGCAGGCCTTGTTATTTTTGCCGTTTTTGGGGGTTTTTTTAGTTATTTATGCTGGGTTTTTTTAGGTGTGTATAACGTGTACCTATGTATATGTGTGTGTACATTTACGTACATGTCTGCATATTAATATGTGTACATTTATACAGCTCTAAGTAGGCATCAACTAGATATACATGTGTAGATATACAAATGTGTATGTGTACACGTGTATGTATGTATACACCTATATGTATATACAATTAGATGCCTATTTCCAGCTGTGTAAACATACACATAAGCATATGCATTTATGAGGGAGTATTATGGATCATTTGCACATTAATTCTTTTATTAGAAACCAATACAGACCATTGCTTTTTATGAATAATATAGAACTGTATGTATTTTGCTTGAGAACTCATCCCAAAGAACTTTCTATCCTTATCTCTAACTTAAACCTTCCTTTCAATTGTTCTCATCTTATAAAAAAAAGAAAAGGCAGGAGGAAAAACCATCAGATATATTTTTTGCCACTTTTTCTGACTGACCCTTGCCCCCAGTTTCTGGGTGATTTTCTTCCTGCGATCCTTGAATCCTGGTCTCTCTTTTCTGGATCAAGGCACCCCCTTAGGAAAAACACCCATCAAATCTATAGCCCCAGCCTTTCAGCCTTTTCCCATCCCCTTGGGCACGGACTTATCCATGTACCAGACTGTGCCAACACCTTCACCCCGGGGATGCTGAAAGCTTTGTGGGCATCCATCACCTCCTCCCATCTCAAGACCTGCTCCTGAGTATCTCTGATGGCTTCTTCACCAGGACAAAAGTCCAGGGAGGGCGGCGTGATGAAGGATGCTTTAGGCCCTTTTCTTGGTGGTACCCACAGCTGCACATCCAGAGGGGGGATGATGCTCCCGGAGCAGCTCAGTTCTGCTCCGTGCATGAAGAACAAGCTTTTACATCACCTCTGGTGCCTGGACAACCTAAGGTGGAGGTGCTTATCCCAGCCAGGGAATTCAAACCAACCAACCAAACCCTCCCTAACCTGTGCCTGGAAACACAACAGCTTTGGTCTAAGAAATGTCAGCAGGTTACTCTTTCTGAGTCTTGAAGCAAAATGTTTCACGTTGGTTTTAATTCCCACATGGTCAGAGTGTTTTTCAGCATGACTTGTGTCCCAGGAACAATTTGATTTGGATATCTTGTTTTAAATAAAATCGAGGAGCCCAAACCATGTCTTGGAGCTAGATAAAATTGCTGCTTAAAAAAAAAAAAAAAGAAATCCACAATTTTACTGGTTTTTAATCGTTCGGGGTGAATTTTTCTGACTGCCACCTCTTTTTTTTTAAGCTCAGAAATGATGCAGTGAGCCACCACGTTTGGGGTGAGGAGGCCAGCAGACTGCTCCTGCCCCAGCACCTCCCTAACCCTAAAGCTTTGGGTAAGAAAGTTTCCCTGAGAATTTCCTGCGAATTCATGAGATTTAGTGAACAGGGAGGGAAGAGCTGGGACTATGCCTTTCCCAGTTTTCACCCCGTCGAGCACCTGTACCCCTGGTACCTCAGGGGTTCCGTGGAGGCATTTTGGGGGCAGAGCAAGGGGGGGAATTTGAAAAAAAAAATTTTTCTCTTTTTTTTCTCACTTTTTCATAGCGCTGGCAGCCGGAAAAAGGCAGGTGGCATCCCACACCTCTCACCCTTCTCCCTGTGACACCCGACACAAACAAAACCCACCAAATTTTGGTGGCCACTGGGGCAGGACGGCCCCACCGGTGCTGGTCCGTGGTCCCTGCTCTCCCCGGTCCCATCTCTGGCAGGGTCTTGCTATTAAAAATGATCTCTCCATCCCAGGGTGAGGGAGGTAGGGGGGGGAACTGGGGGGGCAGGGTCTCTTGAAGTGCCTGGACCCCACAAAGTTCAAAGGCACCCTCCCTGCTGCCCTGAGGAGGGATGAAGAGCCGGCCGGAGGATGGCTGGAGGCCACACAGACGGGAAGGTATGTAACAATCCATTTATCACTTTGCAAATATTAGTGCTGCTCGCATTTGCTGCAGCAATATTTCTTCTTGGAAATTGGTGAAGTGAGTAATAACAATGTTATTTATTCTAAGACCTTGGGACTGAGAAGCAATAACAGGGCCGGGGGGCGGTGGGGAGTTGGGGGGGGGACCACACTGTTCTCTTGAAAGCTTCGGAGGTGCTGGGAATAAAATAGAGGGGGGGAGAGAAAATAGACCGACAAAAGGTCTGGAGGAGGGAAAGCCCTCAAAATCTCTGGTTTAATTGCCCCAAAGGTAACAAGGTGGGTTTTGTAATGATTTCCAGGTGACCAAGGAAGGGGTGGGAGGGGTGGGAGAAGGGTGGACACCTCGGATGCCTCTCTGGCTGGCACAAGGGAGGCAGCAGCAGCTCCTCAGGCTCCCCCTCCGCGCCGGCTGGCACCTCGGGTTTTCTCTCCAGCAAAACGCCTCCTTCGCCACCGAGTCTGCTTGTTCTCAGCTTTTTTCTTTTTCTTTTTTTTTTCTTTTCCCCCCCTGGAAGAAATGTTTGTTACCGTTCTCTCTCAAATTGGCTTTGCAAGTGACTTGGAGGTTTTGTGTCAGAAATTACTCATAGATCACTGGAGGGATAAAAGAGCCCCATTTGCAGTCCCAAGCATACTAGAATATCTTCCTTTGTGCTTTGTGACTGACAGGGGGCTTGAGGGGGGTTGGGAGAGAGGGCAGTGATGGCCGAGAGCGGCCCCCCAGGTTTGGCATGGGGAGAAATTAAAAGTTACAGGGGTTTTATAAAAGGTTTTCCAGGGCAAAAGGGAATAGGGATGAAAGCGAATCTCCAAATCAGAGCTGTGCTTTCTGTCGGTAGAGCCAAGCAGTGCTTTTCAAGTCTAATTACCTTTTGAGGAGGTAGATTACTTAGTCTGTGTTTATTCAGGTACTAATTGCCTCAGATTAAGGAAAAAGAAAACCTTACTCGACGATAATAAATATTTCTTAAGTCCGTATCTATCGTTTTGTTTGTCGGCAGAAATTTGGTGCAGACGAGACATATTTCAAAGGGGCCAGAGAATGACTTGACTTCTCCGAGGTGAAGGCAGCAAAAGTGGCAACAACCTGGAAAATAAATAAATGAAATGCAACGTATGTAGGGGTCACGATATAGCATAAGTATATCAACATGATGAACAGCTTTGATGAAAATGGTAAACAAAACCACCCTCTCTTCCTGTGGCTTGTTTTACATTGCAATAAACCACTGACTCTATAACCTATCAGAACATGCTGAGATTTTATGCATCATTTCCAACTACTATTTGAACATTTGGTTTAGAGTAGTCATGAACTATAATTAATGGGATCTTTTCTTTTTTTTTTTTTTTTCCTTGATAAAAAGCGGGCTTTATTGTATTTTATTACCTGTTGGTCCAAAGCTCCATATAGATGACGTAAATTCATTGTAGGCTTTAGGATGGGGATAAAGGAGGGGAGTGTGTGTTGTGTTTGCGCGTGATTATGATGAATTAACGTTTACCATCTGTAATCAAAGCCAGAAGTTTAGCTCGTGGTGCCCTGTCCGAATTTTCTTTGCCCCCTACGAGCGAGCTGGTAGCGCTGGGACGCCGAGATTTCGGCCCAGCTCAGCCTGCCAGGAGGAGAGGGGAGGAAAAAAAAAAAAAAAAAAAAAAAAAAAAAAAAAAAAAAAAAAAAACAACCCAACCCAGGCACCACAAAGACCATTGAGATGAATGGCTCTATTTTATGAGCCATAAAAGTTTTATTCATCTTGACACCGAAACAGGTTTAGGCAGCGAGTTGACACGCCTTAAATAAATAAGTGGAATTAATTCCCCGGCTCTTGAAACAATAGCAGCGTGCCCGTAACGCCAAGAGCTGCCCCGTTGTTTCCCGTTGCTGCTCGATATTGATATTATTTGTTGGGGTTTTTATCGTGGGGTTGGTTGTTGGGTTGTTTTTTTTTTGGTGGTGGTGGTTTTGTTGTTGTTGGTTTTTTGGTTTTTTTTTTTCCTCCGGGGCCTGGTTGCTCCACTTCAGATTCTTCCCCTGTTTTATTAGAGGTTGAAAAAGGTTCAAGACCTGGTTGTACCGCTGCTCCCACCGACAGCTAAGGAACCAGTTTGGCGTCTGGTTTGTCTGTTGTTTTACTGCTGACCTTCAAATCAACTTTCCCCCCTGACCCCAGGAGGCATCTATCATGACAAGAGGCTGTTTAACACAAATGGTGCCCATTTATAGGGGAAGAGAGTCAGAAGATTTCCTTGGTTGTTGTTTTTTGGGGGGGGGGGGGGGGGGGGTTG